>NC_079171.1:26058178-26300678 GCF_947568905.1 Ostrea edulis
TGTATATATGTATGTATGTATGTATGTATATATGTATATATGTATGCATATGTATGTATGTATGTATGTATGTATGTATGCATGCATTCATGCATGTATGTATGTACATGTATGTATGTATGTATGTATGTATGTATGTAAGTAAGTATGTATGTATGTATGTATGTATGTGACACATATCATTCCTACTTAAAAATATGTACCCCTGTAAACTAATCGGTGCTTACGATGAGTCCTAGATAGTACTTCTATCTGTTCTTGTGGAGATCATTGTTAACAATCTTCTTTCTAGTTCATACAATGACTGGGTCTCCGCACTCATTTCTCTTGTATTTGTCGACCTATTGGGTTGAAATGTTGTATGTAGATTACAAGTAACTCTTTGGCATGCCTCCCAAAAATGAGAATTCTGAAATTATAGCTTAAAGCTCGTGAATTGTGCACAATTGTTAGCAATTCTGCAATATTTCGGGTGTTTGTGAATCGATATGTTGGTTACATGTATTCCTGGCATGTACTACCCATAACAGGAAATCTCTAGATCGGCTCATCTGGGTTAATATGTATTTGAATATTGTTATCTATAGATGCATTGATCAATGTACATTGTGAAATATCAAAACATACTCCCCAAATTGTCGCCCGTTCCAAATCATCGCCAGCAACTGATAAACTCTCGCATGCGTTCGGGTATTTCCGTAAAATGCAAATTTATAAGGTACGTTTAATAAGAATAAACCAAATTTATATTCTTAAAACAAATTATTTTTAATAAAAGTAGCGTTTATTAAATCAGCTAGCACCTTTTGATTTAGTTTTTTATTCGACTCTCAATAATGCTTTTAAAAAATCTGACTGGTCCACTTATAGAAAAGTTCGTAATACAGTTAACGTTATGGGGAAAAAACCCATCCGATATAAAATTATTACGAAAGTATTGAAACATAGTTAGAAGATTCAAGTAAAGACAATAATAGGTTATATTGGAAGTTGATGACAGACTATCGAATTATCAAATGAAATACGTCCAACACAAATTAACCCCTCACATTAAAAAGATATTAAGAAAGAGTCACTTGTTTATTTGATGACCATTTGGTGATTGAAATACGAAAGTTCATGTGTTTGTGTAAATGTATTGAACACGCTTTGATCACCGCGGTCTAATAACACAGCTGTGACAAACTTTAACGTACTGTCGTCTTAAATATTTCTTCAAATGGAGCAGTAGAATTATAAGCAATTTGCGTGTTTACATTTTTAAAGTGGGTCACTAGACGGTTTTGTTACCTGTGGAATTTAAAAAGTTTTAAATGGATTAGTTTCTGAGTTTACTTCCTCGTTCGGAATGACTGTTCCGTGGTGGTCCTGTTTTATTATATCACTGAGATTTATATATGGCTACGGTATGTACTAATTATGTTGTTGTTATTTATTGTTCTTTTTTGTGGTTATTGTTGTTTACAATGGAATAAGTTGAACATATTCATCTTCCAAAACACGTCATCCATAAAAAAAATACCAGGCTGATGCTAGCAGCCAATAAGCACGTAGAAGCTAGCAGCCACTAAGGAAAATCATCAAAGGACTGAGAGTACTCATAAAAAAATATTCAATTTGAAACCTAATTTAGGAAAATGAAAATAAAATTCATGTTTTTAATTAATAAATGTCAATTGCAACACACATGGGCAACTTAGGTCACATGAGAAGCTACACATTAACGGTGAATTGAATTTGTATCAGTAATTTGTAATGAAAGGACGGAGAGAAATAAACTGACCACACTTTTCATTTTCTGATGTTTTTGAACAATTAATTTTACCACGTTGCAAGCATGAAAATAAATGTACATTGATAATTTAGCTCACCATAATTTTACAATCCTAGTCATTAAGTACCAATGGATATATGATAGGGAAATAAATAATGTGGGGTGCTTTATCATCTGAAGATTGATCATATTTTCACGTGCCAATTCATTTGAAATTGTATTTCATTCAAAACCATAGAATATCTCAGCTGAAGAGTAATAACCATGGCCTTCTAATAAAAGAAATCAACAGAAAATGTTTTTAGAAAGTGTTGTAGGAAAAAAAGAATAAATAATGAAACAAACACCTCCTCTGCAATATATGGGCAGTAATACATCCACCCAGCCAGTGTTATCAAAAGCTATGAATTAGCTCACCTGACTTTGACATTCCGCATGACCTACTCAATACAGGAATTTCATGACGGTCTCTTATGCCGCTAATTTTTAAGGACAAGGTAGACCGAACGACGAAGGACAAGGTAGACCGAACGACGAAGGACAAGGTAGACCGAACGACGAAGGATGTGACGGTACCACCAGGTGGCTGCTGGGGTCGGACATATTTCTAGTGTAAGGAAGGGACAAAAAATCAACTGGCTGGAGAAGTGTATCCTAATGGGTATCCAATGTCATGGAGACAATAGCTTTGTGATACACGGAAGTAATGTTTAGCTCGCCTGTACTTCAACGTTTTCACTACACATTTAAATTTTCTTAAAATATATTCAGTTTTATAGAAGATTTTGAGAAATTGGTGGACTGTTGGCAGTTTTTGTCCCTCCCTAAGACACCAGGGGTACAAGAGTCTTGAAATTTACAATTTACGTCTTTACAATTGTCCCGAAGATGCTTCATACCAAATTTGAAAGGAATTGGAATACCGGTAGTAGTTAACAAGAAGTTAAAACAGTTCTATTTTCCACACATTTAATAACTGACCATTTAGGCCCGCCCTGATATCAAAACCCCTGCCCCCTGGGGTCATCAAATTTACAGTTTTGGTAAAGGACTACCGGTTCTTTCTAAATATTCATTTAGTTTCAATCTAGTATCAATAACAATATAGTAGATGTTATTAAAGTGTTTTACACATAGACACTATATACCAAGTTTGGCCCTTCTCTGGGGTCAGAACCCCTATCCCTGGGATAATGAAATTTATGATTTTAGTAGAGGCCTCCCTCCTCTACATCACTATGTATTTAGTTGGGTTTTTTACGCATGTGTGGTTCCAGAATGGTTTGTGAAATAACCCACGATTCCAGCCTCCGCAATCACGGTTTTCATGATGACAAACAGTTTGTTCAATCCGATCGGTTGCTGACTAAACCGAAATTCATTCTCCGGGCCCTTCTGAAGAGGTCGACGGTAAAACACCGTCTCTACTACAAGCGCTCAATTAAAAAATAATAATGGCAAGTCAGTAAGTCAGGTTACAAAACCATATCAGGGAATTCATTTGTTCTGTTTACGTTGCATACTTACATATTAAGAAATCTGAGGTACATGTGGCATGCGAAATAAGTTTTAATTGGTTTTCTAACATTGGGGGCTAGGGGTCATATAAAGTTTTGATGTAAAAAAAAAAAAAAAAAAAAAAGTATGTTGTCAAAAAGATGACACCACGCAGTGCCTAATGAATGTAGAATACATGTATACATGTTTGAATGCATGTATGTATGTATATGAAACATACCATTTCTACTTTAAAACATGTACCCCAGTAGAATAATCGGTGCTTACGATGAACGTCTATCTTTTGTAGGGGAGATAATTGTTAAGTTCGTACCGTAAGACCGTGAGTGGGTCCTTAAACTTAGCTAAGGTATGCTGATTACATTGCAAATACAAAGAGCATTATTTAAAATCCACATACACATTGAACAATTAACATACCGGTACCACTAACATTCCTCAGACGATAATGGAAAACTTTGATAAAGTATATGAGTTACTGGTAATTAATTTATAGTTTTACGTTTTCAAATAAAAGCTCAATATAACGGTGACGATATTAAAAAGGGGCTAGAATACTTGATAGAAAATAAATCAAGAAATAACCACTTATTTTCTTCATCCTCAATCGGAGATTAAAACAGGGAAGTTCATCTGCTTGTGTAAATTTAGACGCTGAGTGTAGATCACCACATCCTGATAACACTGTCACTACCAAATAAATTGTGTTGTCGTCTTAAATGTAGCTGATTTAAGAAATGATAGGCAATGCACATGTTAACATTTTAAGGGGGTTACTTGACGATCTTCTTCCATATCCTATTTTTTAAAAGGGTTTAATTTTATTTCCTCTTTCGGAATGGCTGTCCCGTGGTGGCCCTGCTTTATTTTGTCACTTGGATTTATATATTGCTACGGTATGTTCTGTTTATTGTTATTTTGTTTATTTATTTCTACAGTGGAATAGACTGACCATCAAAACGTTGTTCCTGTAAGCTTTTTGTATTCGCTAATGGTACAAAACTTTCCAAATGCATATCCCCGGTTTTGAAGTAAGAGGAGATTTTTTTTTAAAAATATTTAATCAAAGTATATCCAGATACTCTTTTACATACAGAGTAACAAGGTTATTCAAATATCAATTTCAAAACAATAATTTCCTACATGTATATGTATGCAATTTTCGAACTAAATCACCTCATGGCATTTTCATATTTTAACTATCAAATTTACCACCTTTAATTATTGAGTTTCATTGCAAAAATGTCTGCAGCAATTGAATAATAGAGACACAAATACATAATGTAGAACTGTATCTCTTCTTGACGACTTTCTCTTTTTAGATATGAAATCAATCTCCCCCAGTTGTTTCATGCAGCCTCTATTATGACCCTACATGATGTAAAATCAAGAACTCTCAGGTGAACTAAATTGTCCTTAACGGCATATGTGACCTTTTACAGGTTGTATATGTTTGACTTTGTTGTTTTCTATCCGTCCATCAGCTTTGTTTTCTTTCATCACCAAAATTGAACTATTACAGAGGTCTGAAAAGTGGCCCCACCCTTGTGAGGCCCCATGTGTTACCGCTACAACCCCAACCTGAGAGCAAAAAATGATAGCCGTAGGGTTTCCTTTCCTTGCCTGCATACTCCTTTTGTGAACTCTTTAAAGATTGAAAAGTTGTAATTAGCCTTCATTATGACCCTCAGGTGGGTTTAATTGCTGTTAAAAGTCAATATGACCCTTTGTATGGGTTCTGTATGTTTAACATCATTGTTCTTCAGTCCTTTTTCGCTTTTGTTTTGTTCCAACAACCTAAGGTCAATTATTAGAAAGGTCTGAAAAGTGACCCCGCCTTTGGGAGGCCCAAGGTGATACCCCTATAGCCCCAAACTAAGGGCGGGAAATAATAATCTTAGGGATCTCTGACTTGCCCGCAGGCTCATTTAGCGGACTCTTAAAAAATTAAGCCTTCATTTCATGTATGACCTTGCATGATGCAAAAATAGGAATTTTCAGGTGAGGCCAATTGTACTTTAAGGCATATGTGGTCTTTTTAAAGGATTCTATACCTTGTTGTTCTCTACCCGTCTATCGGCTTTTTTTTCGTTCATCACCCAATAATCAATTATTAGAGATGTCTGAAAAGTGGAAGTCGCAAGGGGTTTCCCCACACAGTCCCAAATGGAGAACGGACGACGATACCCATAGTTGTCCCCTTCTTTGCCTGCATACTCTTCAAAAATTAAGTTCTTATTGACCATCATTATGACCCTACATGAAATAATTACCCTGCATGTAAATGCATGAATTTTCAGGTGAGCTCAATATTGCCCTTAAAGACTAATGTGACCCTTTAAAAGGTTTTTGTATATTT
The DNA here is from genome assembly GCF_947568905.1 of Ostrea edulis. NCBI lineage: Eukaryota > Metazoa > Mollusca > Bivalvia > Ostreida > Ostreidae > Ostrea > Ostrea edulis. Next base: position 26,063,830 of record NC_079171.1, read on the forward strand.
GACGTCATTGTTTTCTAGTCCTCTGTGAGTTTTGTTTTATTTCAATACTCTTTAGACATTTATAAGAGATGTTGGAAAGGAGACCCCACTCTTGGATAGTCCCAGGTGGTACCCCTACATCATGAAACTGAGGGTGGTAAATGATAATACTAGGTATCGGGATAGGCATCTCCAATCATTCCTAACCAAATGTTTATTCATGAAATGCATTGCATTATGAATAAGAATACAGGCGGATCTTCATAACTATCAAGATTATTTTCAACAAAAGTGGGAATGGACCACTAGTACCTTACATTCGAAAATTCAGTCCCCGGGTTAGGGTCTTCGATGATTTCGAACCCGATGTTTATTCACAAAGCGTAATGCGTTATTTATAAAAATTGGAACAAATCTCCGTAACTAGAGAGAGTACCATCAGAATATCTTCATAGTTGTGGGGGTAGACCACTAATACCCTATCCCCAATATGTCAGTTCCCGGGGTAGGGGTATTCAATTATTCCGAACCCGATGTTTATTTACAAAGGGTAATACTTTATGTATAAACATTGGAGGGAGGGATCTCCGTAACAAGAGAGAGTACCATCACCATCGCTTCACAGTGGTGGGGGTAGACCACTAAAGCCCTACCACAAAAATTTCAGTTCCCGGGGTTGGGGTCTTCGATGATTGCTATCCCGATCTTTATTTACTAAGTGTAATACATTATATCTAGAAATGGAGGGGGGGGGGGGGGGGTAGACCACTAATACCTAAATCCTAAAATTTCAATCCCCGGGGAAGGGGGGTCGATGATTTCGAACCCGATGTTTATTCACTAAGTATAATGCGTTATGAATAAAAATTGGAGGGACATATATCCATAACTAGAGAAAGTACAATCACCATTTCCTCGCAGTGGTAGGAGTAGATCACTAATACCTAAACCCCGAAATTTCAGTCCCTGGAGAAGACGCTTCCGTGATTGCAAACTCGATGTTTATTCAATGAGTGTGATGCATTATGTATAAATATTGGGAGGGAGTGTCTCCGTAACTATATGTAGTACCATCACCATCTCATCATAGTGGAGGGGGTAGACCACTAATACCCTAATCCCGAAATTTCAATTCCTGGGGTAGGGTTTTTGATTATTCCTAACACGATGTTTTATCACTAAGTGTGATGTGTTATCTATATGAATTGGAGGGTCGGATATCCGTAATTAGAGATAGTATCATCACCATGTCATCACAGTGATGGGGGTTGACCACTAGTATTTTACCCCCAAAATTTCTCGAAAGTAGGAGTCTTTGATGATTTCGAACCCGAAGTATATTCACTAAGTGTAATGCGTTGTGTATAAAAATTGGAGAAACGGATCTCCGTAACAATAGAGAGCACTATCATCATATCTTCGTAGTAGTGGGGGTAGACGCCTAATACACTAACTCCCAACATTTCAGTTCCCGAGGTAGGGGTCTTCGATGAGTCCGAATCCAATGTTTATTAACTATGTATGATGCGTTATGTATAAAATTTGGAGGGGCGGATCTACGTAACTGGAGATAGTACTATCGCAATCTCTTGAAAGTGATGGGGGTAGACCATTAATACCCAAATCCCAAAATTTCACTCCGCGGGGTAATGGTCTTTGATGATTCCAAACACGATGTTTATTCACTAAATGTAACGCGTTATGTATACAAATTGGAGTGCCGGATCTTGGTAACTAGAAAGAGAACCACCACTCTCTCTCTTCGCAGTGGTGAGAAGTCATCAATAGTACCTTACTCCAAAAATTTCAGTCCCCGTGGTAGGGGTCTTCGGTGCACGTGATTGCGAACACGATGCTTATTCAGTAAGTGTAGATGCATTATGTATAAATTTGGAGGGGCTGATCTCCATGACTTAAGAGTCACCATCTCTTCACAGTGGTGGGGGTAGAGCACTAATACCTAAATCCCAAAATTTCAGTCCCCGCAGTAGGGGTCTTCCATAATTCCTAACCTGATGTTTATTCACTAAGTGTAAATAACTCGATGTATATTCACTAAGTGTAATGCGGTATGTATAAAAACTGGAGGTTTGGATCTCTGTCATTACAGATAGTATCGTTACCATTTCTTCACAGTGGTGGGAGTGAACCACTAGTGCCTTACCCGCAAAATTTCAGTCCCAGATGTAGGGATCCTCGATAATTCCGATTCCGATGTTTATTTACTAAATGTGATACGTTGCGTATAAAAATTGGAAGGGCGGATCGTCGTAACTAGAGAGAGTGCCATCATCATTTTTTTCACAATGTTTGGGGTTGTTCACTGCATCCCATTCTCATAATTCCAGTCTAGTTTTCTTCTTATGCATATAGAAATTCTAATTGCGAACTGCGTTCTACAATGCAGTTCACATTTAAATTGCGAATAGTGAACTGCGAATTGCGTTCCAAAATCTAATAGCCGAAGCTTCCTCAATTCATAGGAACTTACCAAATCTATCAAAATAGTCTATCGGGCGTGTAGCATGGTAGAAAATGAAATCAGACGATTGATTAGGGAACGTTTCAAACTTTTCATTTAAGAATCAACGTATAGTTGTAACTACTGCATATACCAACAATGATATATTAATGATTAAGTCATTTTTGTCGTTGATAAGATAATTTAATGTTTAAAGACCTTTGCTTTTGTAATGAATGATGAAATAAGAATATTAAGGTGTATACGTTTCCTTTTCAACCAGCATTTCTATACATCAATACAAGTAAAGCTTTTTTAAAAAGCTTGTCGTCTTTAGCAGCAACTCTATAGAGCGAAGTTAAATTATGTCCCTTGTCTTCATTATTGAATTGAGCTAAAATAAATAATTTCACGGACATCATGCCTACAAAGCTGTGTCCTGACTCCCATTGTAAAAGTTTGTATTTATGAAGGGTATATGCACTGGAAATCAAAATCACTGTTCCCTGTATTAGCACTGATTAAAGCCTATATCAAATGAAACTGAGATTTTCAATGTGTATATCAAAATATTTATTTTTTAACAAAGTTATGAAACAAAACAAACTAAAAAGATTTAAATTGCTCAAATTTGCTTAAAAATTATTCTTGCATATTGTACAGTGCAACTGCTTTAGAAATTAACCAGGATAAAGACCTGAGAATATTGTAATAGTTTTGCCAAAAATTATATCATAAAATACATATCAGCAATCAAGAGTGAATTCATCAAAATTCTAAGTTAAATTGAATAAAAATTCTTGTGATTCAACGTTACTTCACAGTCATAAATACCATTGTGTCTCTGATTTAAATTATGAAAAAACGTTACTCTATGATATGTAAGAAAAAATAAGAAACAATCACACATAATTAACTATACTTTTGGAAGTCCCTGAAAATGCATAAATTAGACTCGTTTACGTAAATTGTAATAACAGGTGGATGGATTATTCTTTTGCATTCTTAAAAAAACCCAGTGATCCTCATTTTGAAGTCAAGTCTTATTTATTCTTATGTAATTCTTAGCTTAAGGTATCATTAAACTGTTTTGTAGGGATTAGCCCTACCGAATAGACAATTCCCAAAACACAAGCAATCAAAACAAAAAACGGCGAGTTTTTCTGTTTGTATGCAAAAATGAAAACATTGCTGTAAATGAAGTAACCATAGAAATGCTTTGTATTAGTTGCTTTTAAAAAAGTAATGTGTCAATTTCATGAATTGCATTTTTCTTTTGTTCGTTTTGTCGATTTTTTAAAGATTGAAAATCTTGAAAAATTGTTAAGTCGTACGAAAAATAGAACACCAGAAAATTATCTCCCTTGCCTTGAAGAGCATTTCAACCAATGAAATAATTGAAAATGTTCACTTCATGCACTTTCTACCAATGAAAAAAGAGAGGAAGTGCAAAGTCCGAATACTGTAAAACACTTCAACTCTGTATACCGTCTTCCAAGGAAGACGGTAATTAGGCCTTTGTCGGATGAAAGCACGTATCATTTTGTTTGCAATTTACTCAATTCATAGGAACTTACTTATGTTCTTTTAAAATACATTATTTATGGATCATGATGGATAATAAATGTGGGGAATTGCTTAGGGAATATCTAATTTTTTCTGATGTCTGAAATAATTATACCCGTTACATGTAATAATGATTTTGTGTGCGTGATTTAGACGTTTCTTTGAATCTGGGATATTTGATAATTGTAGTGCATTACTAACTCCCATATGATCAGTAAAATGAATTAAATAGCTATATGCATATTTGATATAGAATAAAGAAATATTAGTAAATATGTATAAATCTCAGAAAAGTTAAAAGAATCACAAGGTTATATTCTCAAAACTTTACAAATTTATTTTTCAATCTCACTCGTAAATGAATGCAATGCTACTTTATAAATCAAAGTTTAACCAAATGTAATTACCAATTATTCCATGCCTATGTCAACTATGGAAAAATATACATATCATGGTCAGAGGACATACTTACAACCACCAGGTCGTTAAGTTTACTATTGGATGGGGAGGGGCACTGCCATTATACATGTGTATCAGAATAAGTAGGCCCTAAGTATTTCTATATCGAAATCTCTATGAAGTGTATTGGTTTACCCAACTACCTTTACAATACAGATGTGATCTCAAATAAATAAATTACAGAATTTGTAATAGGAGAACATGTGCACTGTACCCATACTCTGATTATATGAATATACTATTAGACTATTTATTATGAGATTGATCACTGTTCGTTATCTTCACCTTGCATTAGAGGATCTACCAAAGAAATATAGGTCAATAAAATTCAGAAAACACTGAAAAACACCAATATGAATTATAAAATTTTAAATCGGAGAACGTGGGCACTATACCATAGTTTTGTTGTTCCATTATTTTGGAAAAAAAATACAAAAACAATGAAAATTTATGTCGTTTTATTAATTTTCCTTCATTAAAAATGACAGAAAATGGTAAATTGACTAGTAAGAACACATATCTCAAGCCCAATGGAATCTATAAAGTCAAGGAGCGTCCGGGGGCTTAACCCTTTGAGGACCACCTTAACTTGAATAATGGAAAAACAATCTCTAAACTTTAAGATTTCTTTTTTGTCATTACACAACACAAATAGAATATACATGAATGTTGACTAACCATATTGTGCTGGCAATGTCGTGCATTAGCAGTTTTTGGAAAATATAATGCGTGAAGTACGTGCTGTACGCATGTATCGTATAATGGTTATCATCTTTTCCTCAGAAAACCTGAGTAGAAGAAAGACAACAGTTTTATCACAAAGTTCGACGTACGAGGATCGATATGCATCGTATGCCAATGATGAGGACTTGCGGACACATATAGAAATTTGTGCCCACACTGCTCCAGGACACCCCTTAGCCTGGTTTCAAGTGGATCTTGGTCAAGAATACAGCATAGAGAGTGTCAAAATCTACTACAGAAGAGAAGGTACAGTGGATGAATATACATATTTAGAACTTTATATAACTCATTCACCAACATTACCGCGGATATCGGTCTGGATAGTTTAATGGTTAGAGCACATGAACAGTGATACTAGGGTTCAATGGTTTGATTTCCGGTAAAAAATATTTTACCTCACCTGAGACGAAGGCTCAAATAAGCTTCTCTGATCAAAAGTTGTCCGTTGTATGTCGGCGTCGTAGTCGTCATTGACTTTTCACATTTTCATCTTCAGAATCACTGGACTTCATTCAAACCTGACATAAATTATTCTTGGGTGAAGGGGCTTCAAGTTTGTTCAAATGAAGGATCATGCCACATTCAAAGGGGATATAGTAAAAACAAACAAAAAATAGGATGGTATCATTTAAAAAATATTCTCAAGAACCACTGGGCCAGAAAAGTTGAAAGAGCCACATGGAAAGACAGAAAAAGGAAAGGCCCACAGGAGTTTTAATTAATAGGCATGATGTATAAAATAGAAGTAGAAACTGGTTCCGGATGACATTCAACATTTTAAAGGTCAACTACATTTATATATACGTTTACCAAATAAAGGATGTTAAGAAAATTCGCTCCGTTCGTAAATTAAAAAAAATAAATAGAAAAACGAAATATTTTTGTTTCAAATTCTTACTGGTAACACTTTAGATTTTTTTCATTATATCGGTAGTTATCCTTCCCGATATGCACTCTCTCGTGTTACTATGGAGTGATGTAAACACAATGTCTATTACGTCATGAAATAAATATGCCAGGTTCGTTGAAAAAACAGACGTCCTGTACAAGTGTCGATACAATTAATGAACGAGCTCAAGCGTTGGCTTTCTTAGATGCAGGATTAAGTGTGAATGATGTGGCTAAGCAACTATGTAAAAGTGAGCGATGGGTAAGAAAGTGGAGACGAAGGCGAGAGCAAAATAAACAACTAACCGATCAACCGAGATCCGGTCGAAAATAGTGGGGGTAGTAAAGAAAAAAGTGGAGAACATAAAATACAAAAGAGGAAAATTAACAAGAAAATGCAGCAAGGAACTTAATACCTCTGGCTTTAATGTAAGTCACGTAACTGTTTATAATTATTTGCGGAAAGTTAAAAAATGGAATCCATTTAAAAGATCGAGAAATCAACTACTGACCAAAAAAAAAAAAAAAAAAGAGTGAAATTTGCTCGTGATCACAAGCATTTGACGGCTGAAGACTGGGAAAACTACATCTTTAGTGACGAATCTACAAGATATTTGTATCATGTTCCGAACCGACAGAACGATGCCGTATGGGGGTCCCAGTCAGATGAGGTTCCAGACGTAAGCTGTGTGAAGTCAAGCGCTAAAGTCATTATATGGGGTGCGATTGTTCCAGCCGGCAAAACTATTAATGCTGATTATTATGCGAATAAAATTCTTCAAAAAGAACTAAAAAATCCTCTGAATCGACAGAAAAATAGTGGTAGGATTGACGAACGAAAGTTGGTTCAATATCCAAGACACGCTACGTTTGTTCAAGATGGAGCGACACCTCACACTGCCCTCTTAACACAAAATTGGTGTGAAAATAATTTACCAGACTTTATTTCGAAAGAAGAATGGCCAAGCAATTTCCCAGACCTAAATTGTATAGAACATCTTTGGGGTATTCTGAACAGCGAGGCTTACAAGGATCGCCCAACAACTATGAGCCAATTACGCCGCCGACTTCAACATACATGGAGGGAGATACCTCAGAAACATTTGATTTCTTTAATTCATTCAATGCCAAACAGAATTAAAAATGTATTGAAAAAGAAAGGTAGACTCTGGTTATTAAAAACATAAAAACTTGTATATGAGCTGTTCATAAATAAGTTTAGGCATGATGTGAATCATGGAACGAACTTTCTTAACACCCTTTATATATTTCATTTATTTGTGGATATCTTACCGTTCATCTTCGCAAGCCAAGTCTCCAATTCGTTTACTTTCATCTCCCCCTTGATGGATTTAGTTGCGACTGAACTGCCATCTAACGGATCGAGCGAGTTATCGTTCTTGACGAAAACAAAATCTAACCAATCAGATAACGCATTTTCATTTCTGTTACAAGTGTATGTTTTACAAAATGGAGTTGACAGATGAAAACAATACAATTGGTTTTTTTTTTTATTTATGTGTGCATACTTGCTGGACGCCTATGCCATCTTTGTGTTTAAGGCGTGAATCACATATCCAAACAAATCATTCAGATTTCAGAGTTTCTACTTTGGTTTTGATATTGTGCTCAATTTTGCTGAGTTTGTACGGTTTATTCTTTCGTCGTCATTTGGGTGAGGTACATGATCGATTATCCCTAGAAGTTGATCGTAAACCCCAAAACTTTCTCTGAAAATCGCCCGTCTTTGTATTTTTTAGACAAAATGTCATGACAAAGGCGACAGCACGGGCTAAACATGGCGGTCGCCATTACTCAATCCAAACTGTATGTATGACGCGATTTGATCGGATGCCTTAGAAAGCCAAAGCGCAATATTTCGAAGGCTTAGAAATGCGACTAAATCTGCCAAGAGGGAGATGGGAGTAAACGAATCGGACACTTGGCTTGTGGAGATGCTTATCGTTGTAATAGAGATTAGTACAAATATCTGTTTGCCTTCAAGTTTTAGAATTGCTTGACTCTTACCGTGTGTCAAATGGTGACCTGGATTATCATTGGTTCAGAGTTCAAGTGCAATAGCGAATTCGGATTGTTACTGACAAAAGTCGAAATGACTTTAGCCCCACCTCTTTACTGTAAGAAACGCTGTCATTCGTGTCTCGCTACTTATTAATCGATTTCATGGCATTTGCCCTGTTTTCTATCACATGTATATTACCACTGAATGAAAAGCATGAGTGTAAATGTTATATTAAAGTCATTCCCCAAATCCGTGACTTTACAGGGAACGAACCCTGATAGGCGCTGACGTTTAAGTCAATATGTTACACTTTGTAAATTTTAGTTCAGAATATTGTCAGTCTTATGTCGTCCTACAGCTGTATGTAATTTGACCGAATTTCAAATCAAAAATCGAAACATGAAATGACGATCAAATCACAAATTGCATTGCAGTTAATGAACTATTGAATTGTTAGAGTGATCAAAACAAATATTTGGTGGCAAGAAACCCGGGGGTGAGGGATTTATTCCTGACAAGTTTTCTGATTTGAATTGAGTTTCAGTGTCTGATAAAAGTTTTCACCATTAGTCCAGTTATTCTAGCCCAATATATAGAATAACCTCAATGTAATTGCAACAAAAATGTTTTTGTTTTCAAACGGTGAGTCAAGGGATGCTCTAGCGTATATAAAATATCGTGAACACAAAAGAAAGGGGAAATGTGTATTTGGGGGCAAAAACGTACATTTAAAAGAAATCACCGAAAACTGGGAATTATCATTTATCTTAACACATGACAGACATAAATGAAACGCGATTACTATAAATATCGGGAACGGTGTTGACATTCACAAAATACTTGATTTATACCAAAATTTCAAATGAATGAATGTTTTTATGGACGAAAAATCGATGAAAATGAGAAGAGTTAATATGAAACTCGTAAACATTGGTTCTAGCACAAAATGAGATACTCTTTATATGAGACAGTTAAAGAAGTGATAATTAATGCAAACAAAATATTCAACAGTTTGAGATTTGAAGATCATGAGTGTGTATCACTGGCGGATTTATGGGGGCACAGCCCCCCCCCCCCCCATTTAAAATTTTCAAAATTAAAGTAAATCGTAGTCTTTCATTTAGAAAAATGTAAACGATAAAAGAAGCAATAATTTTTTCCACTCTCGGAGAAATAAAGAAAAATGTTTTGATTTTTATTAATTACTTTTATTGGGGGAACTTGCATTTGTTCCCCAAAACCCTTAAAAATTGCGTCATTTTATTAATTTCACATTATCATAAATGACAGAAAATAGTAAAAATAACTACTTAGGGGACATATTTCAAGCCCTATACAATCTGTAAAATCCAGGAGCTCAAGGCCACCCCAGACCCCCTGCTTCATAAACTTGAGCCCCCCCCCCTCCCCGCTTAACCGCAATTCCTGGATCCGCCCATGTGTATGATCCCGTAATCATGTTTGCTCTGTTCGTTTGTTTGGCAGTCTGCAAATGTTTAATTTTGGTCATAAGTATTAGCTACTGCTTTTATATTAGGCATGAATATTTGTGTTGAAAATAAAACCTTTTTAACGATAACAGATTTGTTGACACTGTAAACTCCATATCGACCTAGTTTTGGAAATTTTCAATACACATTGAACCTTGGCCATATCTTTTACACCATAAGTAGACCTTTCACAGTTGTAACTGTTTTTCTTGTGACAAGACCTTTCAATACTAACATTTTTGACCCAGAAACTCAACATTGACTTTTCACCTTCTTCAAGGAAATTCGAACATAAGCCATATCTTTCGAATTCTACGTGGAGCTGCTGTTATATATAGCATACATAGTTCTTGTGAAGAAAATTTTCCAACTATAATAGATTTGGTGACCTTGACTAGTTTTTGAATATTTTTCAACAAGTTTAACCTTGGTCACCATCAAAGTTAGATGTAGATCAATCGTATTTGGTATGCGTATTACTTGTGGCAAGGACTTTCAATGACCTACATTTTTGCAGTTACTCACCTTACACCAGCAGTTGGGGGCATACTTACAATTGCGATTCTCAGCTTCTCATAAATAGTAGTAACAAATAGCTTACGTTGCCATTTTTTCATTACGCTGATTTTTAACAGACTGCATTATATCTATTCCCAAAACAAGGTATCATTTCTTCGATTTCATGGAGAAAAACTTTTAATATATGCACTTCGTAAACATTGTAGAGTTGAGGAAGGGGGAGGAGATGTGTTACATATATATATATATATATATATATATATATATATAAAGCACAAACAAACAATTATTATAACACCCAACCTTACGTTTACCCCTAGGATCTAAACGATACATGTGATAATCAATTAATTGATATATAAAGTACCAAATAATCACAACTAGGTACTGAAAATTTTCGCCCCAGCCCGGGATCGAACCAGCGACGTACGGCACCCACCGCCTAGCAAGACTGTCAAACCAGTGCGTAAGTCCACTCGGCCACAATGACTTCCCTAAATAAAGGAAGTTGTGTTATGCTCCTAAAGCGCTACTTATACACACTGCTGCAATCTCACACAGTCGCTGTGTCATTCAGTGTTTAAGATATTTTATAAGGAGAGTGGATTTCTCGATGCAATTGTATAGAATATTTAATAGGCGGTGGGTGCCGTATAATTGTTTGTTTGTGCTTTATATTAAATATTCTATACAATTGCATCGTGAAACATGCGTTGTGTCCTGTAACATGTGTTTGGGTTGTCAAACATATTGATACAAATTAATAACAACACATATATTTCAGCTTGTCTGTAAATATGTGTCTTTATCTAAGCATTATTTACGATAGTATTCGCATCAACGTTTGATTTACTATATGTATATATATAATAATAATAGTAAGCCCATCTCTGTTATGTTTCAATCCGGAAACTTTGTTCCGGAATTATAACTCATCACGGGTGCACTCGGCAATTACGCATCCCAACTTCCTTCTTATCCATTCAGCATCCAACCAAGAAGGCCGGTCAAATTTTGGGGAAGAAAAACATTTTGAATACTCACCCAAGCCACCCCCCCCCCTTTTTTCAAAAAGTTTGAGTTAAGTTTTTCTGCTGTTAGCCTTTTATTAGCTCTTCTGAGCCGAAGGCTCAAAGAGCTAATCATATGGCCATATGTCTGGCGTGTGGTGTGCGTCAACTTTTTGGGAAAAGGGCTATATGTCAAGAACCCCTTGGCCAATTTTTGTCAAATTTGTGACAGGGTATCCTTGGCCCAAGGGTTTTCATTTGTACTAAAACTAGGGTTGTGACCCTTTAACAAGGGGGTATAATTAGGAAAATGCAAACAAAAGTAGTGGTTGCTAAAAAATCTTCTCAAGAACCACTGGGCAAATTATCACTACACTTATGCATAAGGAGGAAGATAGGTTGTAGAAAAAAAATGTTAAAGGCATCATCCTGGGGCAAAGGGTTTGATCTCAAGGTCACTTCAAAGCTGACCTTAAATTTTGTTTTGTTAAAACTTTGATATTTTGCTTAGTATAAGGACTAGAATCATGAAATTTTGTCACTTGATGCATCTTAGGACCCAATATCATGTTGTCTCAAAGGTAGGTCATGGTGACCTGCTTTTGGAATTTCGCTGGTAATTATTATTAAATGGATTTTGATGCATATATTGGACACTTTTGAGCCTATGATCATCAAAAGTTCTCAGTTGATGGACCATGGGACCCCAAACAGTGTCATGTAAAAGGTATGCCACCATGACCTATTTTTTAATTTTTTTATGGCTAATCATTTATGAATACATTTTAGGTTGATATTTCAGATACCGAGATGTTTAGAATTATCAAACCTCGTAAGTTGATGCATATAGAGGTCTCGAAAGATATTTTTTTAAAAGTAGGTCACATTGACCTACTTTTTGAATTTTGCAGACATTCAAATTTCACATTTTCAATTTTAGATGCATATTTTGGACACTATGAAAGCTAGGATCATCAAACTTTATCAGTTGATATATCTTAAGTCTTCATAGTTTGTGGACCAAAAAGTAGGTCACCGTGACCTACTTTTGGAATTTGACGGCTATATTTTAATATTTCAGATACTATTTGACTTACAATTATCAAACTTTGTCAGTTGATGCATGTTGAGTCTTCAGAGTGTGTTGACTAAAACGTATGTCACCGTAACCTATTTTTTGGATTTTGACGGCTATATTTGAATATTTCAGATACTATTTGACTTACAATCATCAAACTTTGTCAGTTGATGGGTCTTGAGTCTTCAGAGTGTGTCGACCAAAAAGTAGGTCATTGTGACCTACTTTTTGGGTGTGATGTTTATATCTGAATATTTCAGATACTATTTGAATTCAATAATCAAACTTTGTCAGCTGATGTATCTTGAGTCTTTGGAGTGGGTCGACCAAAAAGTATGTCACTGTGGCCTTCTTTTGAAATTTGACGGCTATATTTGAATACTATTTGACTTGTCAGTTGATGCATCTTGAATCTTCAGTGTGTCGACCGGACAGTTACATTTAAATTTTCAGGTACTATTTGACTTAACATCATCAAACTTTGTTAATTGATAAATCTTGGTTAGTGAGAATTTTTGCCTGTTCTACAATGTATCAGAAGAGCGATTCTAGGCTCATGGGCCTCTTGTCTTTTCAGGTACTGCATCATTGATAGCATCCATGCATTTCACATAGTCACAGTGGTATCAATTTAGTGGTCGTCAATGAGCGTTGTGAGGCCAAATCGTCACTTTCAAGCTGGTTGTGAAAATATCGTTGACTGTTGATGATGGTTGAATGTTGATTCGACAGTTTAAGTTCATTTTATGTAAATAATTAAGAATTGAATACTTGTGTGTTGTATGTGTCGGTAGCATGATTGAGATCAACCCAGCATGTTACTTGCCCTTTCGGACGACGCATAATATGTTGTTGTTGGGGGTGAGCCCTGTTGTTCGGCGACCCCACAGATGTTGTTTCTGACCACTGTGGCCAATATATTCCATACAATAAACCCATACATTCACATCGTGTCTTTATTCTGAAAAAGACAATAGTGGTGAGACTGATACGTCTTTGATAATAAAGAATTGTTGATATTGTAAGGACATCATGATTCTCATCTAAAGAAGTCGAGGAACATACTTTGTTACTTCATGACCATACACTGCTTGCTAGAAAACCACACAGGAACTAGTTCTAATTGTAACGGGGACCGTTTCATATGTTCCCCAAACCTACCCCAATTAATAAGTGGTGTCAATGTAAACCTATAGCAAAACTTATTTTAGTTTTTAATTAGTATGTTTAATATCGTCATTTCAGAACAAGAACTAAAATAAAGCAATGCTTGCGTACACGCACAAGCGATTTCGATTGCGAAATTTTTGTTGATGTCATTCAACAGGCATTTGTATAACATACGAAGAGTATGGATTTCATAATGTTTGCATCAAATATAAGAAAGTTATAGTAATTTCAAATTCGTCCAATCAGAAATCAGCACACATGCATGTACGTGCTTAGCAGTAATTTTAACTACAGTAATTTGTAAGGAGTACCAAGACACACCTAAAATCACAACATTAAAAGAATTTGATGCCAAAAACGTTATCGTCCTTTAAAAAATGAACATTTGAAAGAAGATGCACGCGCATGCGCGAGTGTATTTTTTTTTTATCACACCAATGCATAGATACACATATTTATTTACCTATGCTGTGAATATCAACTCATTCGCTTCATTCATCAGATAGTTACATTTTAGTATTATTCAATCAAAAAGAAGCATCCTTACATGGGCATGCAAATTGGTAATTTTGACCAGGCATATTAATTAAGGGTCTCAATATCATCGTATGATATGAATATCAAATATCAAACCAACTCAATGAACAACAAAATAGTAAGACTGATTAGTGTACAAAAAAATGTGATGCATGTGCACACGCACGCGCGTGCACACAAAATGACTATCATTTTGCATATCTACAAATGATATACTATCATCATACATGTAAGGTTTCATATCGATCCCTTTTATATTCTGATCTCGAATATTCTGTACCAAAATTCAATGCTGACAAAATGACTATCATTCTGCACATCTGTAAATGCTATTCTACCGTCCTAGAAATTTCCATATCGATCCCTCCTGTAGTTTCGGAGAACACTCGCGGACAAAAAATACCGGAGGCAAATAATAAGAAACTGAGTAAAAACAATGTTTTCAAACTATGTTTGGAGAACATAAAAATGTAGGCCATTAAGCTAGTGTCCTTCACATTGACTTTTGAACTACTTTTTAGAAAAATTTAATACAAGTCACACCAGCTATGATAGAGAAAGGGTTTTACTCAGGGTGACAGCAGTGTTTCACAAACACAGCTTATTTCAATTACAGAGCATTGGACTTCCAATTATTGATGTTTTTCAATGATTTCATAATAATACATTTTTACATTCATTATATTTGTTTAATTTTTACAATACAGGTGATCTACCTGGTGATTGGAAGCAATACCGATTTAAGAATTTTTATCTGGACGTATCTAACTCACCAGCTGCAGTGAATAACACGGCACAGAGAACTCGGTGTTATACCGACAGATCCCAGGATCTACCTAACAATATAATCGACATTCCATGTAAACAAACGACAAGATACGTCATTGTAGAAACAACATACGACACTCATGAAGATAATCCTACGACAGGAGCCATCTTGGAAATTTGTGAAATACAAGTTAACGGTATGTTCTATAATATACAGGATTCATTACTTAATCCTTTAAATTATAAGCTCGGCTGAGCAAAATGTCAATTGCTTGGTTTGCTTAATATAATTCATAGGGTGGTGTGCTTAAACATAATTCTAGTGAATTAGACACTAGGTAATTCCAGCATCTGGTGAACCCGTTATATGAATGATAATGAGTACCGAAAATATTTCTAGATATTTGTATTCATGACATCCAGTCTTCAATTGGAAGTAGACAACCTCACGTTCAATTCCTCAATTCTCAAATCCTATGTAATGGGGGGGGGGGGGGGGGGGGTGTATTGTCTTAGGTCAAACTAAGGTTTAGTTACTTTTATAGGCCCTTAATCTACAAGCTCTACCTTGAATTATAGTTATTTATCCACTATTTCAATTCCATCTTATTTGTAGTGTGGATGTGTGCTAAACACAGGCATATATTTATTTTATATCAATACATTCGTATATAACACTCAACTGATCATAAGCATTTCTGAATTGGAAATAACAATATTTGTCTTAATAATAACAAATTGTATCATATTTTTCATCAATACCATTTCAATATTGAGTCAGTTAAGCATAAGTAATTGCATACCAACTTACAATTGTAAGCAGGAATAAATGGACGATATTCACTGCTTTTTTGTTGGATATACAATCTAATTCACGAGTAAAACAGGATCATTTTTTTTTTATATTTTCACGAGTACGAATAATTTAATGTTGTGTCACTTCAGCATCAAAATATACATACATGTAACAATGTAAATTTGTAAACAGGAATAATACAGGATTAATAAGGGTTAAACATATGTAATGTGATGTAACACACCTTAGATGAAGGTGCATCCCTGAATCAGCTAGAATACATGCTTCAGGACCTTACTTGACATTTGGATTGTTTTCGATGGAAGACGCGGCCTGGACTAGCGGGGATTAATCACTTTCACTATTATAATGTATCTAGATAAGTACCCTGCTGCCCAATCTCATCTGTTTGTTTATTTCCATAAGGATTCATACAAATTACTGGAGTACAAAATTACGTGATCGAAAGTGAGACAAAATGCATAAATACTATAACTAATGTGTTATGAAGAGGTCATCATTTTGCAAAATTAAAGGTTGATCATGAACAAGGGAAGCAGAAACAGAGAGTGCGGGAAGTCATTCACAGAATCCACCGTTTCATATACTTGATACTAATGCATATATATTTGAAAATCATAAACTTACCATGAAAAATATTAATAAATAGAAAAAAAAATTATCATACTGAAATATATTTGCAGTTTCAAATTGTATATCCAATGAATAACACCCCCCACACACCGAAAACAACATACAACGTAGTTAAACTATTTTTTTTCTCAACAATTTCCCCCAAACATAGCCTTCTTAAATGGAACTTGCTTTTATTCGCAAGTTAGTTCTAAACCTGGTATAATACATGTATATGTATTTCTGCATCATATCTAATTTCAAAGCGAACGAGTCTGGTGTGTAAAATATTTGCCTCATTTGGTATGAATTGATGTGAACGTTACATTTACCGACATCCTGCGGATTACTGTTGGACTCGAAGAGGTACAGTGGGAAAGAAAGATTGAAACAGAATCATTGAAAGCTAAGATGAAGTTTACGATCCATAGTACATAGTACATGTATGAGGAATTATTATTAATCTAAATATTAAGATATAAGTATTTAATTTGAAAATAAAATGCTAGAAGTCCTCCCTATTTAAGATTGAGGTGTTGCAGTCCAAAAGTCTCCATTAGTTAAAAAAATAAAATATGAAACACTAGATGTTTAACTTGCTGACTTAACAGTATCATGGATTGTCGTTATTATATACAAATACCACACACGCTGCTGTGAGTATACACATACACGGTATTATGTATAAGTTTACATGTAAATCTACGGTAATGATGTTTTGCCACGGGGGCGGGGGGCATATAAAGTATGTGTGTTCTTTCCATTCCCGACCGATAGATGTCGCTGCTCGCTAACACATCTGCCAATGCCGACATTTCAAAATTCTTGTAAAACGCTTTGTAAATTCTTATTCTTCGCTCAATCAATTCATGATGCATAATTTAAAGATAAAGTTGTTTTACCGCTTATAAACAAATTCCCAAAATTTTGATTTTAATCATAACATTATTTTCTTCCGATTTTTTTGGTGTTCTCTTAGATACATTAATCATTCTAATTCTTAAACTCTATTCCGTTTTCCCTTCTGCATCGCCGAAAATTGCAAGCGATGCAGCTCGTACAAAATAAAACCAAGATGGCGGCATGATATACCTTGCGAATAGTTTGTTTATTGAATATGGGAATACATTTTTTTAATCATAGATACTAGTATGTAAAACCTCGAATATCTATGCTTAAAACTTATACATGAATAGTAGTGATTGTTCAAGGCATTTAGAAGGGAAAGTCACGGGTTTTTCGTTGTTGGCTTTACTGTTACGTCCCTGAGTCCTAAGTACGGGTCTAAAGTTGTAGTACTTCCCTTCGTGCCTGGGTTAAAATAGGTCATCAGCACCTCTTACTTGTTGTAAAAGAGGTGACTCAATGGGACGATCTTTCGGATGAGACTACACAAAACTAGGTCCCTTTTCACAGCAGTTGTGACACAATAAAGGACCCTCCTTACTCTTAGCACCGTGCATATGCCTACATTTTGCAGCACTTCACCGGCAATTGTAACATCTCCATATGCTTGATTGATCGATTGATATTTTCCGCCACACTCAACAATTTTTCTGTTATATGGTGGCACCCAGTTTTTTTTTTTTTGGTGGAAGAGAGAACCCAGATAGAATACCTGGGAAGAGACCATCGACCTTCCGAAAGTAAACTTGGAAACTTTCTCACTTACCGAGCGAGAGGAATTCGAACCCGCGCCGACAGGCCGTGTTATTTTGAGCGCGATGCATTAAACACTCGGCCCCTCATATGAGTGAAAAATTCTCGAGGGGGACGTTAAACAATATACAACCAGCCCCTCGTCTCCATACGAGTGAAAAAATCTCTTCCGGACGGCAAACAGATAACCAACCATTTTATCCTTCGGATACTAATACACTGACGATTATGTCACAGGGAACTTTAACGTAACAATCAGTTCTAATTATATTTTTATTTAAATATTTTATCACTCTAAATTTATATTCATTCTACTTTATTGATCAACTTCTTTACATCAGAAAAAAGTAACAAACAAAAAATATGATTAACTAGAGATTGTTTTTATTTAAAAAAAATAAATAAATGTCTCCGCAAGTCCCCAAATTAGAAATGTTCCAAAAGAAATTTCCTCCCCTTAAGGGTGTACCCTCGTGGTACTTTTACCGCGAGTGAGTCTCCATACTTTTTAAAGTCGTAACTTTGGGGATGCGTGTGTTTTATTTCGTATGCACAAAGAAAAACATTAATATCTGTTTTTATTTGTAAGTAATGTTAATAAACTAACAAAAAATAATTAAAACGGGACAATTTTTTAACTTATTTTCTCATTTTACGACATTCATGATGACGTTGCGATTGTAAACAAACTCGAGCTCGAAGACGCACACTATACGATGTCGCATTTAATCTATTCTAAAGCAGTCCAGAAACATACATGGGCGATTCGTTAGAAGTAAAACGGCAGTTATAGATCAGTCTGAATCCGATATTCTCACAAGTGAGTGGCAGACAAAGAAAATTACAGACAAGCAGGCACAACCACGCACATAGTGTCAGACGAGAGGGGGGGATGGAAGGATGTTAGCGATGTAGTACCCGAATCAGAGGCTGCTGATACAGTATTGGATGAATTTGTAAGTTTTTCAATATACAAGATTTTTTTTTATGAAAATAAAATCTACAAACTATGTAGATCTGTACCTAAATTGATCTACGATCTTCCCGATCCCGCTTAGTCGGTCATGAGCGAATCTCGCTCCTAACGTTCAATGTATCATTATTGAAGCATCATTTTGATTAAAAGGTGTAATCTATATCATTGTTTTAAAAAAATCGCCAAAGTATACAGCGAATTTAATTCCTTAAAAAGAGTTCAAAGGGAAAAGGGGTGTTTCTCTCACGTAGAGAATTATGGCGCGCCATTCGTGTATAAATTAGTTAAAACAAAAGATAATTTTGTTGACTATATATATATGCATAGATGTTTTTGGGGGGGCTACTAGATCGATAATTTGTTTCTAATCAGTTCTGGATAATTAAAATTAAATTATTTTATCAAAATTTTATTTAATTTATTCCTTCAAAGTGTAATTGTCAAAAAGTTTTAATAATGTTAAAATTTGTTTATAGGGTATTGAAAATGCACATTTAAAAAAAAAATCCTGATTAGAATTTTAGCATATATTTCATAAACAGTAATTTATGTACGAACAAATTCATATATAAAATTTTGCCTAAGAAATTCTTTTAGAGTAACAATTTGTTGGGCAAGGCATTAAAACATAATCCCTGGCTAGACAAAAATTGGAGTTAGTTTAAGTTGGTGTATTAGCAGTCTGGTGGTAAACCTAATAGTGTATTCTGTTCTATTGTCAATAATTCACAGTATTGATAGAAATTGAGTTCCAATGTTTGCTTTTTAGCTACATCCATTTGGTAACAACAGTGAGAGGGATGAGCTGTGCTATCATCATATGAAGAACCGTACCAGGAAGTGCAGATTTCTTTCTCATGGCCACATGGAAGTTGACTGTTAAAAGTAGTTTCTGTATAATAACTCAAATACTTTGCATTCTATTCAAACCAAATTTGGACATATGGATACATACAAAGACGGGAAGATGCCTATCAATTTTGGGGTCAGAAGGTAAAAAATCAAGGTCACAGTGCATGGAAATTAGAAAATGCTGATGCGGGGGCATATGTTTTACACATTCTGTAGTTATAAATGAATTAGTATTGTATATATGCATATATTATTTATGTTTTCTGATTATTTATTATATAATGAAATAAATATATAGAATTTGTAAATATGAATTGAAAAATACACATTTTTTAACAAATCGTATATTGTTATTGTTTAGAATGTAAGTCAGTGTAAGAAGGGGGGTAGGGACACAAAATGGTTCAAATCTTTGTTCCAATGCACACTACCCCACACATTTTTTTCATTTAAATTAAGCAAAAATATGATTCAAATCTACATTAGGAATTTCAGAAAAAGTTTGATACAGATATTCTCCCTAGGTTGAATTTTTTGATGAAATAGGTCTTCAAATTTGTGTGATATTTTATACAATTATGTTAATTAATACTTGATTTTTTGTAGAATTGGTGATGTATTTTATGTAAAAGTTATTGCAATAATCAATTATGCTTAATTTTCATATAATAAAAGAAAGTCAAGATTATTCTGTCTTTAATATTTGTTTTATAGTGTGTTTCTTGTGAAAATTGGTGATTTTCATGAAAAATTAAGTTTCAGCAAAGGGGCAACTTTGAGGGGCTGTAATTCTTTAAAGTTTACACTAACATCCTCTTTTTTATGTTTTAAATGTCTTTCGGATAAAGATGTATCAGTTAAAATGGTTTATCAAAAAAGTTTGATACTTCTGAAAAAATTCAAACCGGGAGAGAACATCCTTAATGTACTGCATGGTACGGAGGAAAATGCATGAGCAGGAACATAAACATTATGAACTCTGATAAGGCATAGAGAGGACGTGTTCGCAAAGTGTTTTACACCCTCTATCCCTCAGATTTACTATAACTTTAAGGACAAAAATTGTATCATCCTGTCCCTGCAATATGCAAATCTGCAAATAACATAGAAGTATTACACAGAATTTCAAGTCTATCGGATAACCATATAGGAGAAACGTACAAGTTATTTCAACATCCTCATTCCCTCTTAGATCCACTATAACTAAGTTAATCCTCCTGTTTCGCCAATATGCACATATACAAATGACAATGGAGCATTATACAAAGTTTCAAATCTATCCAATAATCCATATAGGAGGATAAGTGTTCAAATGCCATTTTTAATCTTCCACCCCTCTCAGATCCACTATAACTTTTAGGAAAATAATTGGATATTTCAGTCTCGAGAATATGAACGTTTACAAATGGCAAAAAAGCATCATACAAGTTTCAAATCTACCTGATAATCCATATGGGAGGAGAAGTATCCAAAAGCTATTTTACATACTCCACCCCTCTTAGATCCACTTCAACTTTTCAGAAATTAATTGAATCCTCCTGTCCCACCTATTGGTATATGCACATCTACAAATTGCAATGCAGCACTGTACAAAGTTGCAAATCTATCCGATACGCCATATTGGAGGAAAAGCGTTCAGAAGATTTTGTGACAGACAGACGGACGGACAGAAAGTATAAAAACAATATGTCTACCCCTAAAGGAGGGGAGACAAATATAACACTCTCATCAAAACCGTTGCCAAATTAACCAAACTGGTGCTGACTTGATCAGCTTCACCAGGTATCGAGTTAACCTAGTGTGGAATGTACTTTTCCCTTGATGGTTACATTTGAAACACTTTAAACAAAATCAACCAATATCACATTTTATGTTTTTGATCTGTACCTGACAACATTCAAATTTCACAGGTAGTTTTCCTTGGTAGCAACAACTATTAACTTGATTTCTGCGAACCACGCATTTTATTGTAAATGAAATAAGAGTTTCATAGTTTACTCCAATTTCTTGTGACAATATGCCGCTACGTTTGATATTGATATTTTAGTGTTTAGCCTATATTTTATAAACTTAAATTCATTGGTGCTCAATAAAATAGAATATTCCTTTTATTGGTACTAAAATTCTTGGCTTTATTCCGCTTTGTTTTGTTTTTTTGGGTTTTTTTTTCAACCATGGGGTGTAAAAACAAAAATCCAAAACCAGTGTTTGTGTGTTTGCCACATATGTCTAGAGAAATTCAAAGGATCTGAAAGAATTGACGGAAGATAGATGGATCAAGTTAACGTTAAGCTCTTTGTCTGGTTTTGCAAGTTTTGGAAGAATAAAAAACGGCATGCTCATCGTTAAGACTCGCGGTTGTAGCCATGCAGGGGACGATTCGAGACAGTAGGACAGATTCAGACAAAGTGCAGGTAGGTTGCGTCTTTTATTTATCTTCAGTGTGTGTTATAGAAAATAAAAACGAACGACCAGAGTTGTTGCTAACATGAAAGATTTATTTTGTAGGATTTTAATGAGGACTCGCAACGGCACCCTGAAATGAACATAATTTTTCGAGCCTCGAAACCCGCCTCGCTCATGCCGAGTCAAAGCCGTGATTGCAGTGGTCCGGAAAGAACAGGTTATCACCATCATAAAGTAAATAGGCTGATAACTCTGCCTCCATTTATTCGCTTCCAATATCAAAGTCATCTTATGGATTCGCCATATTGCAGAAGTTGCAGTTTAGGCATAGTTGCAGCCGGTATATAAACTGTTTAAAATGAAACTGAACGGTATGTTTAATGTTTCTGTTTTATTAATTGATGAATATATTGTTTGTTAAAAAATAAACTCTGTATAATTATACACATGTGTTTGTTTCTTTCATGATGGCGGATCCATGATTTCCAGGGGGGGGGGGGGGGCATGTGAAGGTCAAGTATTACCCAAAATACTCGGCCGTTTTGGGTGCCAATCTAACATTTTACTCATACTATTTCTATTTTTCAAATTTGTGGTAAAAAGAAGGGCAGGACCTTCAATTCCGCATCTGTATTGCAGAGGCCAGGAGAAAGTACTTGACTCTTGAAGTGGCGATTATATTCATACGCAAGATAGACTGATCACTTGACTGACTTCATGTTATACTAACAACTCAGTTTTATGATAAACTGGATGATTGCAGCTTCTTCATCGTCAACTTCCCATATTTATGTAGCAATATTCCATTGTCATCTGCATATGGTGTTTATATATATCTCACTGATTCGATACGCCAAAGCTTGTTCTGCGATTGATCAGCTTTCAAATCAAGGCAGGCTACTGACAAACAAGTTGATGATGCAAAGGTTTAAACAGTCTCGTTTAAACTCAGCATTTCGCAAATGATATGGTCGTTATAACGATCTAGTTTGCCAGTACAACCTATCAATGGGTCAAATATTGTCTGATTTGTTTCATAACGACTGTTATGCCTTTCTTGGCACACTGGGTTTGACTACGGATAACTTCGTTTACCTGATCAAGATATAGGGCCCACGGTGGGTGTGACCAGTTGACAGGAAATGCTTACTACTCCTAGGCATCTGATCCCACCTCTGGTATATTTAATGGTCCGTATTTGCCCAACTATCTATTTTGTATTGCTTATAGGAGCTATGAGATATATCACTGTTTGTTATCGTCACCTTACGAAATTGATTGATTGAATATTGTTTAACATCCTTCTCGAGAATATTTCACTTACAAGGGGACGTCACCACTGCCGGTGAAAGGCTATAAAAATTAAGCCTATGCTCCGCACTTATGGTCATTGGGCAGGGAGGGATCTTTATCGTGCCACACCTGCTGTGACACGGGACCTCGGTATCTGCGGTCTCATTCGAAAGACCGTCCCATTTAGTCGCCTCTTACGACAAGCAGGGGGTACTGAGGACCTATTCTAATCCGTATCCCCATGGGAATTTACGACATTGAATGTCAATTCTATTAGTATTGCCATATGAGGAAAAACATTGGCAAATGGAAATGTAGAAAAATATATTGCAGATATATAAATTTAAAAAAAAAATAGTGAAGAATTGCTGGGAAACACTTCAAATAATCAATTTTAATGGTTTATTTTTTAAGGATGCGAGATTGGAAAGTATGGTGATAGCTGTCTAGATTGCAGTGGATGTCAAACGTGTGACATCATTAGCGGTATCTGCAGTAAGAGGAATTAAAATAACATTGATGCATCTGCTTTTGAAATATTAGTACGGTATAATCCTTCTTTTCGGTAAAAACTTAATATATCCCCAATATGGATATTGTTTACTTCCAAATCATTACATTTGTTTTTCTCCAGGAATACTACACTAATATTTTCTAAACACAATCAATCATTTTATGATCAACAGCGTCGCTACCCTGCAGTGTTAACTGTGTGAGTGGATTATGTGATCCCACAACTGGAGATTGCACCCAAGGCTGTAATAATGGATACTGGAGGAACACCTGTACATCAATTTGTTCACAAAACTGTCAAGGTGGAGGATGTGATAAGACCAGTGGTAACTGTAACGGTTGTAGTAATAATACCTATTGGGGACAAACGTGTAACACGCCATGCCCACAAAACTGCAATGGAGGCACATGTGACCAGACCAATGGCTATTGTAGCAATGGCTGTACACAAGGACGACACGGAAATAAATGTGAACAAACTTGTAACCAAAACTGTTTGGGGAAAATTTGTATACAGAACAGTGGAGTGTGTACGAACGGGTGTGCTGATTATTACTATGGAGATAAATGTGAGAATGTCTGTAGCACTCATTGTAGTCTCAGACGTTGTGATAGATATAACGGTACATGCAGTGGATGTAGTAGCGGTTATTTTGGTCCATTTTGCCGAGACACCTGTAGCGTAAACTGTGCTGAGGGAACGTGCGATCAACAGACGGGAAAATGTGACAGAGGATGTAAACCAAACTGGACCGGGGACCAGTGTGACAGTAAGTTAAGATTCACTACAGTAATTGATATACAGTTGTTTACATTATTGGATATATAGAACAAAATCCATTTTTGATACGTTTGTATGGTTGATTTCTGAACAGTTGTTCGTTATTCTGCTTTTCGCAGTTTTGTCTAATATAAATTAGCTACATATTATAGATGTCTACATTTTGTAATTGATGCAAGATGAAGACAACGAACAGTGATCAATCTCGTAACTCCTACAAGCAATACAAAATAGATAGTTGGGCAAACACGGATCCTATTCCATTAAAAAAAGACCTGCTTTGAAACTTCATATGGACAAACATTATGGGAAATAAATGTTGCGCAAGAAAACTATATAATTTTTATGAAGATGAAAGGTCACTTGAATTATCAGGAACGTTATTTATTTTATCAAAACTACATACAATGAAACACCAGTAGTTTATTAATGTCACACACGAAGTAAATGTACAGCATATCCTTCATTATGGCACGGATTGCAATGCAATTTAAGATTGATTACAACATATGACGAAATGGTATGAAGTCAAACCAGTTTTATATAGTGAATAATTTCCCTCTCAGTGACGGGTTCTGAAGTGAGACCTCTTCAAATATAGTTCTAGACAGACAATTCACCATATGAAGTCTGGTTTAAAATGAGACTCCCTAAATGAATATGGTCATAGAGAAATATTGCTCTCTTAGAGAAAACACCTTTCAAGGAAAACATCCCCTCTGAAAACTGCACTGCACGTCCGGTTCATGAAGAAAAAATCACATGCAGAACCAGTTATACCCCACCCCCTCTCCCTTGAAAAACAAGATTGTGTTCCCAAAGTGAGACTTCATCTCGGAAATCTGGCTTGAAAATGGAACTTCCGTCTCCAA
This sequence comes from Ostrea edulis, assembly GCF_947568905.1. Classification (NCBI taxonomy): domain Eukaryota; kingdom Metazoa; phylum Mollusca; class Bivalvia; order Ostreida; family Ostreidae; genus Ostrea; species Ostrea edulis. Next base: position 26,089,303 of record NC_079171.1, read on the forward strand.
CATCGAGGTCCGGCCGCAGTAGCTTAGTGGTAGAGTGTTTGCTTTATGACTGGAATGTCATAAGTTCAAGCCCCCATCGAGACATTTCCGTATTAAACCTTTGACATAAACATAACTAGTGATGCTCCTTTGCCGAACTCTCCGCATTTAGAAGTGATAATCGAGGGTCTTTTTGGATACGACCTAAAAAACGGATATCTCGTGTCGCGACTGGAGCTTGCATGTTTAAGAATCATCACTGCCACGACTGAAAGCGCTAAGTATAGGTCTAAATTTCTGGTACTTCATCTAGAAATGGTGACGTCTCAACTCGAGTGAGAAATTCTTGACCTTTATCGTGCCACACCTACTGTGATACGGGACCTCGGTTTGTGGGTTTCATCCGAAGGACCGCCCCATGTAGTCGTCTCTTACGATAAGCAAGGGGATATAAAGTTTGAGTATATAATCAAACTTTGATGTTAATTCAAACTATGCGAATCTTTAACTATAAATAGACACATGCAGTTTGCCATTAAATTTTACATTTTATCAACAACAAATATATATATATATATATATATATATATATATATATATATATATATATTAGAGAGGACTGTTCAAAATGTAAATGTAAAACGAAAGTAACAAACTGAATTTTGATGATTTTGTTTATATGATCAATACACTGTACATGCGTGTAATGTGTGTTATATGTTATATCCTTAGACAGGTTTTATGTAAATATATACTGGTAATAAAATCATTTACATGTACATAAATGGAATACAGTACACGACACGAGTTTTATACACCCCACCGTGGAAAGACCATGGTGGAAAATCCACGGAGATACACCGTGTCCCCCGTGTTCCACGGTGTGTGTTATTTGCGAATACACACAGCTGCTAAGACCTTTGTTCTGGCCACGGGCGCCTTGCGGAAGATGTGAAAATGTGCCGCAGGCCAAATAATCAAGATAAGGGTGAAATTTTAAGAAAAGAAAAAAATGTAAATATTCCCCCCCCCTGATACTTATATTGTTTTTCAGCATTTTGAGCCAATTCCAACGATACCAAACACTATATATTATGTTTTTAAGAAAACCTGGTTTTGAATTCTTTTTTTCTTTTAGTCTTCTTTCTTCATTAAAATATTCTTAAATTCTATGTTTAAATAATGTGTACTTGCAAGCAATTCCTGTTTTGAATGCGAATTAGTAAATTCAGTAAATGAAAAACATACATGTACAACATGTGATAGGGATATTTAATAATTACCGATGTGCTCTCTCTCTCTCTCTCTCTCTCTCTGACAAATGCGCTGTTTAACATAATTACTTCCATCACACTGTGTTAATATGCATCTTGACAAATATAACTTGATCCAATATAGAAATTAGAGCATTGTCGATGATTAACAAATTGGAATTAATTTATTACGTAATTAATAGAAGCAAAAATACAAAACATCGGATGATTTATTTTTAAAATCCCGAGTTAATTACATTTGACCGAGACTTATGTTCGATGTACTTTGATAGAGGTTTTCATACAAAAAAAATGTTCATCGGGAGTGTCTGGATAATGCAATGATTTTTGTGTAATAAGTATATACCATGCAAATTCCTAGGGTCTTTGTCACAGTATTTACTAAATTACGGTTAGCTAGTTTGTGTTTTGACTTCTCATGAAAAGTGTGAAATATATTGGGTCGGCGCGATATCAGATCTAGTCTAAGATCACGTGTATCTTGCGCCGACCCAATATATTTCACACTTTCCGCAAGAAGTCAGCACTTCTGCTGAAGCACTTCTGTTGATTTCAAATACACGGATTAGCTGACCCCCATTGTTCTACTGAGGCGAAAACCCCTTCGAATTTGCATGGAATGTACAAGTTATACACAGGTCATTGTTATAGTCATACATCATAGTACCGCTAACCCGACAAACATTTTTCTTTTATTTTGAATAAGTTAATATTGAATGACGAAGTATGACCAAACTGCAGATTGAACTTTATAGAGCCCCGTGCTAACATTACTTATATTTTTCAATGTATCAGAAGGGGTATGTTGCCGGTTAAGTTGTGTAAATTTCTTGACAAGCAATAAAATAACAAAAATGGTGCTTAAATTGTCCGATTACGAAAACCTTAAATTGGGAGCATGTATGTGTGTGGTGGTGGTGGTGGTGGTGGGGGGGGGGGGGGGGGGGGTAGTAGTCTGAAACTGTCTCAATTTCCCCTTCCGACTTCAATTTCTTAAGTCGTGCAGTGGGTAGGTCGCTACAAGCTAGGAGGCTAAATCCTTAACTTTCAAGTTTTCAAAGTACACCCTCTCCGATTCTACGTGCTTGTAATCAATATTTAAGGATGTAAATCCTCGGTGTCAAACGCAACTAGTTCATGAAAAAAAAAACTAATATCAATATAAACAGAAATGACTTAATGATTATTGGATTTTATTCATATACGCTATCGATTATTAAAATCTTTAATTTAATCTTTAGATGCATTAGGTAATGAAAGCAAGAGAGAGAGAGAGAGAGCATTGGTAAGCATTGATTATGATATTCATGAATGTATGCAGATACGGGAAGTTTAATACGTTTAGTATAAATCTTGAAAGTACAATTTCTTTCTGATTAATTATCCATCCCCTTTCATTCTGATATTTTTTTTTATTTCCCATTTTGTTTTCTTTACATGTTTAAATTTTTCGGCTGGTCCGGGTTAGGACTAATGAATGAGCTCCCCCCCTTCTAAAACGATGTTACGTGCTTAGCTGTATAATCTCCCTCTCGGTCAAAAATAAAATAAATACATGCTATATATACTGCAACATCATTGGATTTACTGGATAATTCTTCGATTTCACCTTCATAATACATGTTAATGCAAGTGGACTATCTAGGAATTTTTTCCATCTTCGCTAGCCGAGATTATTCGTCCACGAGGGTACAGTTGACTCAAAACCCATTGCTAGCGGAGATTAGATGAATTTTACCCCCTTATTATGTTATAACTGACCAAAACCTAGTACGTTTATTTTACAACTTTCATTCAGAAGACGCGCAAGTTATTGAGTTACTGAATAAACGAGAAAACGTCTGCATTTTTATTTCAATCGTTGTCAACTCTATACTTTGTGATATTTCAAGGCTACATGTACTTAATTCAATTTATTGGATCTCATCACCATTATACAATGGTATACAAAAATATAAAGACAATATGCTGTTATATATACACTTAGTAAATAATACATGCGTGTAATAAAGTATTTATCAAGTTAAAAAAAAACTATTTAAAAAAACTGTGTTATTATTAATGTGGAGTATGGGCATTCTAGGTAGGGGAGCACATTTTATTTCATTATTTTCTTAATGAAAGTACGGAGTTTTCTAAAGGTTTGTTTAAAAGTAAAGATACTTTTAATTTTTATTTGTTTAGGTGATGAAAATTTGATCCTTTGCTCACATTGCTTCACAGTTGAGTACATAATGAAATTCATATCCAATATAAGCATGTACATGTATATAGCTGACCTTAATCACATACATGTATTCCTAATTACAATGAAAACTTTACGTAAAAATAAACCATTGCTTATGGTACACATTTCTTTGAACTGCTATTTATCAAATTGAAATTACTGGCATGTGATTGTCGTTGTTCACGACCCTTCTTTTATTTGGTGAAATTGTGTTGCACGTGCCGTGAAACAATGTACCGACGAGTGGTAGGAATAACACAGGTGTTTATATACAGGATATCGAGAATTTGGGCGTTTCATAAAAAGGTGTGAACGTCTGCAGGGAAGTCTACATACGGATATGTACCGAAAACACCGACGTATCATTAAACAACAATTACAAGAATTGAATGATTTATAGCTAATTTCTAAATAAGTAATGGGGTGGGGGTATGCATGCTGGCCAAGCGAAAAGGTTTTTTGGGTGAATCACTTCGGAAAATATTTCTTTGTTTTATCACACGGAGGTACACGGTGGCATCGACAGAGGTACAGGTGACATCCATGGAGATGCACGGTGGCATTCACGGAGATCCTCCGTGGACTTCAATGTCTAGCTCGCGCGGAAAAATAGGACTTCAAAGGTGCCGACAATTTTAAAGGTCCACCGTGTTTGGGGCAAATTTGTTCCACCGCGTTGCGTGGAACACGCATAAAACTCGTGTCGTGTACTGTACATGTACATGTATACCACTTATGCCGATCTAAGCAGGTGAAATCTCAATAAGGAACTAAGCGCGTTATGCAGATGCTGCCCCAATAATTTTGAAAGTAAAGGAGAGAGGATGATGAAAATATGACAAGTTTATGGGGGTCAGTAAAATGAAACAAATCTTTCACATCCTTTATCGCTGTTATCCTAAATTCAGAGCAATTTACAAAAGCTTTGCATATATATTCCCCTTATTTCTTTTGATATCATTGACATCAAATATGCAATTTTATTTTCATGTTAAGGATGTGATTCCACACATTACGGAATTGATTGTTCTCAGATGTGTAATGTTAATTGCAAGGACCGCGTTTGCAACTCTGGAAATGGATTATGCACTTCGGGGTGTGAAAGTGGATTTTATGGAGACACTTGTAACAATGCTTGTCCATCGTGTCCATCGGGATGCAACAGGAAATCTGGCGATTGTGAGGGAACATGTCCGAACGACAAATATGGAAAACAGTGTGATTTACCCTGCAGTGCGGGTTGTACAGGTGGATGTAATAGAGACACTGGTGCGTGTGATCGCGGATGCGTCGTTGGAAAATTTGGAACCAACTGTAGTGAAAACTGTAACACTGGATGTATTGCCGACTGTGATCAGAACGACGGACGTTGTAAATGTAAAACCGGATGGAAAGCCATTAGGTTATTTTGTAGCGTGTGCTTATCTTGGTGTACTTTGTATAGTACATGTATCACAAAAACAATAGCTTCATTTTAGTGGGGAAATATTTACTATCCAATATATTTTTTTTTATTTGAGTTCGTGATTTCTTCGTTAAGATTTGTTACACACTTGTTTTTTTTTCATTTGTTTTTTTTTCTCTTCTCCATTTATCAAATTTACAAAATGTAAAACCTTTTTAAACTTATCGATATACGTCCTAATATTAGTAAACAAATTCTAGAAGAGACGTTAAGTAAGTCAATATGAATAAGTGTAGATTTGCATGAAAAGTTAATGGAAATGATTTCTTGTTATTCCAGAATGCAGCTCAGATTATTATGGTCAGTTGTGTGATCAACGATGTAGCTCACATTGTGTAAATGGAATCTGCTTTTCAAACAACGGGACGTGCGTGAGGGGATGTACTGGTACATTCAGTAATGACAAGTGTACTCAAGGTAGGATACATGATTTCGTAGCCCCTTGTAATGGTATATCATACAATGTTATTACAATACAGTACACATATCGCACTTAGTGTATCAGATATATTTGATTTTGACTACTGATAACCCCGTTTACCTGATCAGGATATAGGGCTCACGACGGGTGTGACCGGTTGACAGGGGATGCTTATTCCTCCTAGGTACCTGATCCCACCCCAGGTGTGTCCAAGGGTCTGTGTTTGCCCAACCCCAACTATATATTTTATTGCTTATAGGAGTTGTGAGATTGATCACTGTTCGTTATCTTCACCTTTCATAGTACCGTTATACCGAGACTTATTAATCACAGGTGTGTGATTATAGTTGTTGATATTTATTACAGAAAACGTGCAATCCTGTACCACTGAATGTGACAACAGTATGGTCATCGTCAGCATTGTAGTGTCTGTTGTCATTGTTCTCACAGGAAGTGTCGTAAACTTCCTGTTGTGGAAGAGAAACCAGTGTAAGTAAACCGAGTATCAACAAGAGGCAAATAATTCTGATAAGTTTTTAAATCGCATATTTGAAAAACATGGTTTAAAGTAGTCAAAGGTAGACGAAAAACTGTGAAGAGAATTTGAGTAATGTTTGTGTCATCAAATATCTATAATGATAAATAACTTGTTAGAACACAACTATTTCTTCCTTGAATGTATGTGCGGTGTATATTCCCTGTACATTTTATATTATATAAAGTTGGTAGAGTTGTTGTTTTTTAATCTCGTCATTTTTTTTTTTATTTCAGCCCAGAACGTAAAAAGAGGGTGACTATGGTGTTTTATTGTAATTGTTGTGAAATATGTGTGTTCAGTTTTTTTTTTATTTTTCGGATAAACATAAGTTTATGTTTCTTCTTTCAGATTAAAAGAAAATACCAATAGCCCCATCATGGTGCGTGAAATTCCAGGTAAATTCATATTGAATATATAATAATGACTGCCATCGCGGGAAATAGCTAGGTCCGCCATTAAAAGGTGAATATATCGAACAGTTATCAATCTCATAATTCCTATTATGAATATAAAATCAATGGTAGATCAATCACAGGCCCCTTCACACATCAGAGGTGGGATCAGGTAACTATGAGGAATCAAAATCTCAAATTGACAGGTCACGCCCGTCATAAACCCTTAAGAGTAAATTCCCCAGAAATCCATACTAAACACCACAAATCGTCCCAATATGGGTAATGTTAGAATCTGATTATCATCATAAAATTACCCAGCCCCGCATCTTTTTTTTTTAGTACCAGCTGATTTTCATTTGCATTATACTAGCAATTCATAACAAATTTATGAGGAATATTTCACAAATTGGTAGACTGTAATAACCTATTACAATATATTTTGAAATTCTGTTTTCCTTTTTACATAAAAATGTAAAAAAAAAAAAAGAAACTTACACAATCAATACTGTAAAAATAAATTCTGGTGATTGTATTCTTTTATAAGGTCTTTAGAGGGGTTCATAAAATTTCAAAAACTAAAAAAAATCTGCTTTTCGTCTGTGAAATATCAATAATATAAATGAGCATCAGAAATCGGATGTCTTTTTAGATTGGGTTTGATCTATGATTGTCATCCGACTTGCGCTAACGATTTAACAATTCTTGAATTCTTGATACATATAAATTGCATTCATTTTTTTTTCAAATTTAAGAGGATCTGTCTGTTGGGGAAAAGAGGATTTTAATTCTAAATTTCAGGAACCTTCACCCATGGAACCTTTGGGCTTAAATTGACCAATATCCATAAATCTTGTTCTCTTAAAGTGCACATCTTTACAGATAACTATATATCCGCCCCCATGTAGAGCAGAAATTCCTCTACAGCAATTGTAAATTTCTTAATCTGAGGTTCAGAGGTTCTGACTCCAAGGCAGGGTCACAACTTTTATATGACATTTGTGTGAAAATATTTAAATGACATTTTAATAATATTGTTAGTAAATTGCAATTAAATAAATATTCAAAAGAAACAAATGGTCCATTTATCATCATCATTGTAAACATCACATCCAAAAGTAGTATAGACAAAAGCCGACAGAGATGCACCACAATTTCTGAAATTTACAATCCTGGCGTCCTGACACTTGGGTGGGTCCAAACTAGTCATATACTATTACAGATATATACTATATCAGTAAAGTCGTACTATAGTTTGGACATTTGGGGGCGTTTTTCATGTTACTGCTGCTGTGTATCAGATTTTACCTTCAATATGCAGAATATGAAAAATATTATAAATTCTATAACATAGGTGCTGTTGATGGTTTTAACGAATGCACGGGTAATCAATCAGATCTGTGGGCCTCCTATTCGATTATACATTGGAATACAATGATTTTGGCTTACTTTAAAATCTTCCAAATGTAAATTAATTTACCTGCATCAATATATGGCCATACAGGCATTTCACCATTTCAGATTAAACTATTTGCTGTTAAACCTATTGAATATCATCTATGATGACCAACAGTTATCAACGCTTTTATTACGTTTCTTTGCCTTCTTTGTCTTTTTCATCTTTTTTTTACAGAAAAAGAATGCTTATATCTATTTATATTTTCTTATCTGATGATTGTAGTTTAGTATAATGCATTTTCAATCCATGCTAGCATGTTGTACTTATTCCAAGGTGCAAGGTTTTTTGTATAATCATGTTACTATTACAGGAGATAATTTACACAAATTGATCACTGTTCGTTATCTTTACCTTTCATATAACAGTAAAATATGGTAACAGTTTTACTTTATTTTCAGACATACCAAGCAGCGAAAATAAGTATGTACTATTTTCATTTTCTACTTTATGAGAAATCTGTACAATATAATGCCATGTATATAGCATCCCAAAATCCCAAAATCTAAAACTGAATTTTCCTGTTATCAGTGTTAGATCTCCGTATGCAGAACTCGGAGACCTTGACAAACCGAACGCATACGAAGACCTCCACCAGTATACCGAAGCTGTTTAGAAGAATTTGGTCTGGGATTTTATAGATGAACATGACACCGAAAGTATTTGAACAGTATCATCAAAGACAATGTCATGTGTTATTGTCTTACATGTGAAGATTATGATATGTAAATATAGAGAGATGTGTTATTGGAAAGTGATACGCATGTAACGTATTTTTTTTTTTATTCGTTGCTAAAACATTTTGCTTTAAGATGTCAAGTATTGGTTTTCATTTTTATGATGCTGCAACTTGTTTTACCTATTCAAACACTTCCCAATCTATTTAACCATGGTGTATAAAACAGATGAATACCAGTATACGTATGGTGTATTATGATGTTTGATAATAGTTTTCGTTCATTATTAATGATATCAAAGGGTAAGTGCAACATGTGTTGGAAAGCATACACTATATTGTTATGTGTGACAAACAAAACAAACCCATTACAACGCTTATATTTCTATGCCTTTGTAGAACTGATGAACTACGAAAAATTATTTATAAAAATGGATAAGTGGAATAAGTTATGTAATGTCAAACAGAGTGTTAGCGAACCATCACAGAATCCGTCCTCTGACACAGTAAAAAGACTGCAAGGTAGAGATATTTGACTTTCGAAAACTTTATTAACATCGACAAAGTTACGAAAACTTGCATCACGAGATCCGACGAAATACGCAATGCCCGTGTCATCAGCTCTTTTGTGATGGAAATATATTCAATAATATACTGAAGGCTAGATTAGTACTGATGATTCTACCCCCTTATCGACACTATCGCTAGTTTTAAGAAAGACAATTGATGGATATCAATATTTTATCGAATTATTTTATTTGAAATACTCACAAGCGTACTAAATTTGTGTATCCGCAGATCCGAGTTCAACAAAACCGAGCGATAACGATGCACATGTTTTGGTAGTATATCACTTGAATATATATGTGTAACCGAGCAGGAAGGGATATGTTGGTTTTATTAATTTATTCAGTAGAAAATAAAGGCATCGACCTACAATAACAGATAAATAATATAAATCAAGATAGAAAAACATAATTGAAATATGCCAATTGTAAACTGTACCCACAGTAAACGTTTTAGAAGTGTTTGCCCAACTATCTATTTTGTATTGCTTGTAGGAGTTATGAGATTGATCACTGTTCGTTATCTTCACCTTGCATACTATACTTTATAAAGATATGTACATGTGTTTTGTAAATGATTTAGATTAAGATCTTATAGACTCATATAATCATTACGACTTTGAAAGCACAATTACAATAAAGTAAATAACTTGCAATCAAAATAATTACGTATATCAGCTCTTTATATGGAAATGAAACATATTCTTAAATATAGAAATAACAAACCATAACATACGGAACATATCAGCTGATTGTAACTCATCAAAACGTATTACTGCTCTAACTACATAGCTAAGCGCGGTAGATTTATACATATACTGAAAGACTATTATTGGATAAAGAAATATGAAATGACCAATGGAATCGACGAACCAATGAAATAACAGAATAAAACTTCACTCACCCAACTCAATCCAGATGAGCAATTGAACTTACGGTAAACTGAATTTTAAGATTGAATTTAGCAAAACGATCAATAGAAATATCAAAACGAATAAATATTGTTTAACGTCCCTCTAGAGAATATTTCACGGATATGGAGACGTCACCACTGCCGGTGAAGGGCTGTAGAATGTCTAAACAATTTCACACACACGTAGTTAAAGTCATTGTAAGCGAGTGTCATGTAGTGCATGTATTGATATTCCGTATGGTGTTTTGTTTTCCCAATCCATAACTATGCATTTTGTGTATTTACATCTCCATTGGTTTCTCTGTGATATGTGTAGAAGTTGGAATTAGTCATTGTTGCAGCTTAAAGAAGTGCGCTTATGAATAAAGTTACAATAATTTTTACTTGCACGACTGGGAATTCCAACAGAAATGAAGAAAGAATGTAAATACAAGAACTGAACTCCTTTGTGGAAAGTACATACTGATATGAGCTGCAGTGTTTAACGCTCGCATCATTCAGAAGTGCGTTAAATAAAAGCTTAAAGTATTCCTTAAAACTCTCATTATAAATAAACCTCTTAGTCATTGTCATATATTACTTTAACAGTTCTATTTAAACACATGTTTTCTATAGTTTTATCAAGTATTTTATTCATGTTTTCCCCGTCGCGTTTTCAAATCAGTTACAGATATATGTTATGTTGTTCATGTTCAGTTTAATATTTTGTTCATACCAAGTTTCATCATTTTTTTTCTACAATCCATAAAATATATCATACGCATGTATTTGTAATATAATCATTAAATGCTTGTTCCTATGGGGTTTTTTTGTTATTGGGCGCATTTGATTTCCCTACACCCGATGTAATCGGTTTACTCATAATAGTCAAGTGCAATTTGGTTTAGTGAAGTATATTATATTACAAATCGCATTTTCTTCTATGAAGCTACCGATTTCAGCGTGCGACAAAATCCGTTCATACTGACTGTGAACGAAATATAAAGTATATTAAAGCACGCGACTAAGGGAGCGTAGTGAGTTGAAAAAAATCAGCATGTCTTACTTATCATGCAAGTCGGATTATGATTGTGAACCTACGTGGATTATCATCCCAATATTGCAGTTTCCTACCTCCAAAAACAGTACACCCGACGTGTAATATTGATGAAAGGCAGGGTAAAGTGTGAATTCATGTCAATATGACTGTGATAGAGGCTGGAGATCGTTTTATGCAACAATATAGAAGCAATGTAAGCAAACGGTGTTTTGTTTATTGATTGGTTTGCTGATTTCAACACACTCAACATTTTTTATTGGTGGAAGAGAGAACCCAGATACAATGTACCTGGGAAGAGACCACCGACCTTCCTAAAGTAAACTGGGAAACTTTCTCACCTACCGGCGCAAGCGGGACCCGCGCCGACCAGAGGTGAGAGGCCGTGTGATTTTGAGCGCGATGCTCCAACCACTTGGTCACGGGGCCCCTCAAACGGTGTTGTAGTAAACGAATATGGATACATGTATAAGAATTGAACAACACTTTTGAGCTGTCCATAGTCAACATCAACGGATTTGGATTTGAGGCAAATTCTCTGTGAATCGCTAGCTCGATTAACAGAATTTGTCTTAAATCCAAATTCGCTCATATTGATCATGGTCAGGTCAAAAGTGATGCTTATTTCTTAAATACTCAATGTGGGTGTTCAACAGCTAAGGAGATATTCATTGAAGTTGAAGATTTTGATAAAAACTAAAGTACAAAAATAAATTTGGATGACGATTTCGATGTTTCTTGCATATAAATTGTAGTTCCATGAAATTTTTGTTGCTATTTAAATTTTCTAGAAAGATGTTTAGTTATTCTTATATCTTGAGACCGCTCTGTTTCAATGAATTATGCTATGCTGCTTTTCTTGTTACCGATGAAGGAAGGATTTGATAAAGTGAATATATTGATTCATGATTTTAGAATACTTTAAAATAAAACTTCCGTAGAACTGCGACAATAATAGGAAGAAGTATTATGAACAAGTTTATGTGTTTTTGCAAATTATTGATTGTCACATCCGGTATAAAATCTGAAGTACTTAAAAAGATTGTCGAAATGATATGTGATCCGCATGCTTACATTTGGCATTTTTCTCATCTATTGAATAGTTTGAAGTGGTTTACTTACTGACTTTACTTTATTTTTTGGAATGACTGTCCTCTGTTGGTCCCATTTTATTTTGTTAGTAGGATTTATATATAGTTGCGGTATTGTAATATTTGTGAAATCCATTTCTAAATCAAGGTACTGCAAGTAATGAGAGTCGGTAATTTATGATGAGATCCCACACTGCATAGTCGACGTGAGAGATAACAAAGTTGACTACCTCTATGTTGCTTCAGTTTTCTGATTCAGTAGATCAGGTTTTAAAGAGGATTCCAGCAAATATATCAAACATAACATCATGTTGTATTGAGTTATAGATATACATGTTTAGAAAATGATACAAAAACGATTCCTATGTTGAAGTAAATTCAATTCAGTGTTCTCACAATAAAAACAAGTATCAATAGAACCAATTTTATTGTAATAAATAGTGAATAAACAATATGTTGCTTTTAATGCAAAATGAGTCAAGAAAATCAAGATTACTGTCAGGTCTGCTTTATTTTTCAACTCATAAAAATAATGTGATGTTCATAAATTAACTCATAGAAAAATGATAAATGGATTGGCTTGGGTTATTTTGTTATAAATACTTGCAACAATGTATGATAAAGCAAATAAAATGAAATTAATTTTTTTTTACCAGAGATAATTAGTACGATTTTTACAACCCTACCCCCCAAATTTATAAGAACACTTTTGTTTAAAAAAAAATCTGCAAACATGCATATTTTAACAAAACAACAATGAATTTACAATCTAAATGTAGACTTCATATAAAAACTTGTCAAAATAAAATACATATTACATTGACCTTGACAATGACCTCAAATATTGACCTAACAGCTGATCTTCAATTAGAACATCTAAGACTTTAGGAATATCTCTCATAGCAACAATGTTACAGCATTGGGAAAGTAAAAAGTAATTTTACTTTATATTCTATTCATTCCATCAACATAATATACAATGATACTGCAATATATCTGACACAATTCATGTTTCATATTGTTTCTCAAAATATTTCACAAGTTTTGGAATGACAGAATCCAGAACACGTTTTGTAGACGAAACTCGTGGCTGACCGTCGGATGTTTTTTGTGAAAATGTAGCTCTTAGTCCATCCTCACCATCTCTCTGAAATATTTTGTGAAGGTGTGACAAGTTCAATCCAGAACCTGCAATGTTTTCAGCTGTATTATGTTTCACAATGCCTTTTGCTATGAGAACATGTAGTAAAGTTATGTTTTTTAAATTTTTCCTTGCTGAAAAGAAGGCCTTGGTGCACAGCAATTGGTGGAAAAGTGAATGGTAAAATTTCAGGACCTGATATTTTAGAGTGTTTCATCAACATTCCTAATGTTTTGAAATCTTCTATTGCATCATGAGCGCTGTATGTGGTGTCTAGTAGTGACTTCACTAAGGTCTCCTGTTTATAATTTGGCTGGCCAGGAAATGCCTTCTTGAAAATACTAAGCGAGTCAGTAAATCCAGAGACTGCAGAAAGCAGCACATTTGTCAAATTCAAAGAATGTAATGTGTTCATAAGAACAGGAAAATCAAATGTCCTTCCATTATGCGCTACTAATATAGCTCTGGGAAAATTCTTTAACCAGTTTGAAAATTCTGTCAGTCTAGATGTTATATTTACTGCATCGACTTCTTTTCCATGGACAGTCATTTTCTGTAAATCTGAATTGACCACTATGCCAGTTGTATTCACTGCTTCTTCTGTAATGGGCACCTTTGGGAGAAAATAATTATTATACACAGATCCTGTCTCCATTTCAACTGCAGCCAGCTGTGTAATATGTGGCATCTGTCTTCCTTGAATTGAAATAGAGTCAAAATATTCTGAATAAATCATACAAAAACACTATCAAATTTTAGTTTTACTTATCCATACATTCACCCCTTTCTAATTACCTTTTTTCTCTTTTTATGTTTATTTATTTCTTTTACTTTTTTGGTCAATATTGCCTCTGGCTGAGTCCCCCCCTCCCCCTTTACTCTTTTTGGGGGGTCCCATTATTTTGAAATGTAATGTTCTACAATGCACTACTATGTATGCCCAAAACATGCAAGCAAACATTTTTTTTTTCAAACTTACTCAGATCTGTAGTCTCTAAATCAAACATTAAAAGAGAAGGAGTTCCACTGGACAAGGTGACAGGCTTGAAAACACCTCGGGGGACAGGATCTGGGATTTGTTTTGTGTCAATCTCATCAGCTAATCCAATCTCTGAAATTTTTAAAATCATGTTAAGATTTAATAAAAATTTCTGTATTTTCTGATAAATTCACGAAAGAAAATCTTCTATAAAGTATACATGAGAAAAATAATAGTACCTGACTGATATGTGTCACCCTCAATTGCCTGCAATGCACATTGTGTAACATTCCTCTCTTGTTTTAACTGTAGTCGCCTTCTCTTTGTTGAGGGAAGTTTTGACCTCTCTTCAACCTTCAGTCGCTGTTTGAACTGTTTATCTGCATACTTCTGGGTGTAGTTTCCAGGAGACAAACCAGCCTCTTCATTAACCTTTATTGTATTAGAAAAAAATATGAACAAATTCTATTATTGAGCACAATTTTCTGATGTCAATTATTGTTTTAAAATCTGAATGTTTAACAGTTAAAATTGAAGAGTGTAGATTGTTGAATAAAATAATACCATGCCAAATGTAAATTCATAAATATGAATTAAAAACTTACAGGTAACAAAGAACGCAGTCTATATGTCAGTCACTGAAACACTGAAATCAACAATATGCTAAAAAAAAGAAATAAAAACAAAATAATGATAACAGCCAACTTTGTAAAAACTATAAACAATGAAACAAAATGCAAATAAGGAAATTAACGAACAATAACTTGAAAAGAATTCAACAAAACAATAACTTGGAAATGCAATCTCTTCCTTCATTTATGAAGGCTGCTGTAGCATGGACCCTAAATTCAAGTGCCTCAGAGTTGCCATAGTGGTGAGACTTCGGTACCCTTAGAGTGACTTCTCTGTTGGCATGTTCGCACTGTTGACTAGAGCCGAGGTCTACTTACTGGGCTGCTACTTGATCAAAGATGGGCTGGAGATGCTGGCGAAGTTTGTCGTCCTTCAACGCAGATTTGTAGGGAAGACTTCTGTGAATATATTTTTCACCTGGATTTCGTTTAAACCCACAAAATCGAGCATGGCACACAGAATGATCACTAAACTGATGAGGTAGAATAGCTCTCAAGTTCTCCTCCAGTTCCTCTTTGCACAGATTTTTAGCAAGGGCATATTTTATGCATTTTTGCAAGTGAATAACAACATTTTTACTGAGTTTCACACCTATGATTCCATGTAGTATATAGAGTCGTTTTCCAATGTTCTTAACCACATGATTTTTGTCCAGTCGTTTTTTCATGGTAATTCCAAGGTCATTTTTAAGTTTCGTAATTAATATATTGTCCCCATCTCCTTCAAGAATTTCCACCAGTGTACCTAAATCTCTCAATTCTTTGACGCCCTGAACACCGCTTACACTTTCCATTGAACGGGCACTTCCAGTGTGACTGTGGACACATCTGTGCTTTCTGATCTTTTGGCCTGGTCGATTTCTTTGCCATCATTTACAAGTACCACATGTTCTGTGAGATACCACTGTTTTCACGACTTTTCCCCCATACTTGGCTTTACTCATGAAAAATGTATGTGCTGCAAAAAGAAAATTTATAATTATATTTTAATTCTTATCAGGTGAAAATATTGATAACAAGTAATGTTTGTGCCATTAAGGGAGTAATTTACACTAAATATGCAAATTTACAGAATGTAAGGATTTTTATTTTTGTGTCCAATTGCTGTTAACATACAATGCCTAGTGCAGGGTTCTAAATAAGTTTAAAAGTAGGAGAGGCCCTTGGATAAAAATGCTACCCGGACTAATTTTGAAACGTGAAGAGCTTTTGTCACACGGTGACACACTTTCTCTCTTTGGTATTTTCAAGCAATATAAACATATTTTGTCGCTGCCACTTATACTTGCCCGACCATCCCACTTCAAATCAGGCCAAAATAAAATATATGTGTGTTTCCTATTTCACTTCTAAACAAATTAGGTAGGGTAGGTTGGTAAAACATTTGATTTTACAAAAACATTTTATTCGTAATCTTAGTTTTAAGGCACTTGAAATACAGATATAGATGCATTACAAATACCTTTCAAATATTTTGAAGATCAATAGTACTTAGAAATTTAAATTGGAGAAACTACAACACAAAAAGAAAAAAATATCGGTAAGAAAATTCTGAATTTTTATTTACATGTATATACCGGAAAAACGAAAGCACACATATATTTTATTTTGGCCTCATAGAAAGTGAGGGAATAAGAAAGAAAAGAGAGGAGAGCTTGGATAGAACTCGCTTATCCTAACGAGTCCATACCCTCCTCTTGCTAGATAGTAATGAACCAAATTTTTCTTTAGCAATTAGTATATTCAACTAAACCTCTATTAATTCTATAACAGTAATTGCAATTCCAACTAAATAAATACAGCTTCAAATGAATTGAGCACATTACTTAGTCTACATTTCTTTGCAAAGTAGTCTGTTATTTTCTTCATATTGAGAGGATTGGGAAATCAATACTAACACGTTACAGCTCAGGATAGGAATTGTAGAAAAAACGTTAATGTCTTTGACATGTGTAACTGCACAACTTGTTTGTATTTGCTATAGAAAGTAGGTGGCGTTTCTGCACAAAGTAAGGGCAGAGGGGCAGAAATCGCCAATCGGCAGTTCTTATGAGAACCATGTAGTTGTGTATTCTACTAGGGACTTTGATGTGACAAATCAGTCAGCTAAATAAAATCCAAGGTAGTTGATTGATAATATGCATAGAGATATACTCACAGGCAAGGCTATCAAAACCACGTTTGTGCCATGCTGTATCTAATGCACAGGACATTCCAGTTCTAGATTTTGTTGGAAATTTTGACATAAGTCTCATATTGCACTGTAAAGACTGGTGCTGTGATGGAAGACAGGAAATTCTTCTTTTCAACTTTGCTCTACCTTTTCCCTTCGGTGTGCTGAAAATTGTGAAATTCAAATGTCAACTAAAAGATGCCAGAATGAACAAAAATATTTGAACATCATTTCTGGAACATATGAAATACTACTTAGCAAAACTATACAAAGTTATAAACATTCTTTTCTACAGTACCTTGATGAACTTGATGCATTGTTTGCATTCTTGAAAAGTTCAGGTGATTGCAGGGCAATGGGTTCTTGATGCACCGGTTTCCTTAAAAAAACATGTTTATAATTTCCATATTACTTTCACTGCAATGTTTTGTTGTATCTCTATACGATATATTCAAAAAGTGATATTTCATGAAAAAATTTGTTCTTGGTCAGCAAGATTTGTTTTGGTTACTTATACACAGAGTTTTCTACAGTAAATATCAGGGGGGGATAACACACACATATATAGGCATGTACTTCAATACACACACTAGAGTAAATTAATATCATAGTTAAATTGTTAATAACTGTAAATAACATGTGTAACTTATCAATTGTCATAACTCTTGGAAGATTGAAAATGAAACTGGTTAAGTTCCCATCCTTTCCCGTGCATGACTTGATTCCTCAATACCAACATCTCTATTTACAAAGGGAACAGTAATGGTTGTAAAAATCAATGTTATTAATTTAAAATGATATATGCTAATTCTGAATGTATTATCATTAATAGTTGAATAGATTATTCACTTATAAATACTGATTTCTGACTCCATTTCAAGTTCGAAGGAATCCTTTGCTGCCTTAGTCATAGAAGACTTGGCGACTGACTCAACAAAATTTCCTGCTCGCCTCTCTATCAACTTCAAATTTTTCTGACATGGGTTTCAAGTTTAATGCTGCCAAAACATTATTCACCATATCTGGACCACCTAATCCTTCAATCATAGCTGAAACAATAACAAACAAGAGATGTTTGTAAAACACATATGCCCCCCATGGTGCAAAATTGAAAAGGGTTATACACACACATCATTTAATTGAGAGTAGTATCATCAATTCAAAATATTGAGCAGACAATATCTTCCTATGTCAAGAGTGGATTGACAATGTGACCTAAAAATCAATAGGGGTCATCCACTCCTGAAGATGTACCAGTGTACCAAGTTTGATGTCTGTCAAGCAAAGGGTTCTCAAGATATTGAACGGACAGTATATTCCTATGTCCAATTTGACCCTTGACTTTTGACCATGTCACCTTAAAATAATTAGTAGTCATCTTCTCCTGAAGATGTACCAGTGTACCAAGTTTGATGTCTCTTAAGCAAAGGGTTCTCAAGATATTGAACGGACAATATATTCCTATGTACAGTTTAACCCTTGACCTTTGACCACGCGACCTCAAAATCAACAGTTGTCATCTTCTCCTGAAGATGTACCAGTGTACCAAGTTTAATGTTTGCCAAGCAAAGGGTTCTCAAGATATGGAGCAGACAGTATATTCCAATGTCCAGTTTGACCCTTGACCTTTGACCATGTGATCTGAAAATCAATAGGGATCGTCTTCTCCTGAAGACGTACCAGTGTACCATGTTTGATGTCTGTCAAGCAAAGGGTTCTCAAGATATTGAACGGACAGTATATTCCTATGTCCAGTTTGACCATTGACCTTTAAACATGTGACCTCAAAATAAATAGGGGTAATTTTCTCCTGAAGATGTACCAGTGTACCAAGTTTGATGTCTGTCAAGCGAAGGGATCTCAAAATATTGAACGGACAGTATATTCCTGTCTAGTATGACCCTTGACCTTTGACCATGTGACCTCAAAATCAATAGGGGTCATCTTCTCTTAAAGATGTACCAGTGTATCAAGTTTGATGTCTGTCAAGCAAAGGGTTCTCGAGATATTTAACGGGGAGTATATTCCTATATTCTTTTTTACCCTTGACCTTGGACCATGTGACCTCAAAATCATTGGGGGTCATTTTCTTCTGAAGATGTACTAGCGTACCAAGTTTGATGTCTGTCAAGCAAAGGGTTCTCTAGACATTGAATGGTCAGTATATTCCTATGCCCAGTTTGACCCTTGACCTTTGACTATATGACCTCAAAATCAATGGGGTCATCTACTCCTTAGGATGTACCAGTGTGTCAAGTTTGATGTCTTTCAAGCAAAGGGTTCTCAAGATATTGAGCGGAGAGTATATTCCTATATCCTTTTTGACCCTTGACCTTTGACCATGTGACCTCAAAATCATTGGGGGTCGTTTTCTTCTGAAGATGTACTGGCGTACCAAGTTTGATGTCTTTCAAGCAAAGGGTTCTTTTATACAATGTGTGCTGCCATATGAAACTCTGTTGATATGACCGCAGTCATGATTACCGCATTTAACGTATAAATATCCGCCAAGACCCTTCTGTAGCTCACCCACCACACTTCCGTATGTCTAGGCTACAGGACCGAGACGACAGGCTTCACAGTGTTGAAGTTTGGAGAGGAGAACACCAAATTCTACAATCCGTCTGCCCTCCTTCCACGTGTTGTCATCAGGATAGTCCGATTGCGATACACTTGACACATTCACAGAAGATACAGAGTGATATGAATGTTCTTTACTCACATAACGCGAAATAAGAACACTTTTCTTCTTTTTGTTGGTAGTGTAACGGCCTTTTTTTATCTCGAAACTTTTGTGTGACAGTCGCCATTTGTGTACGTAAAGACCAATATATCTATCACTTCCGGTTTACAAGAACGCTAACTCTGTCACCTTCCGAAGTTCACCAATGTTTCAATCATCGGCATTCCTCGGGGAAATAACCGGAAGTTGTGTATTAGGGATCGAAATCCTTAAAAGAAAGGTGATTTAAAACGAATTAATTATCAAATAAAATGTATAGGTTATCACACTGTATAAAATCATATATTAACGTCAGAAATTTGCAATTTTCCTTCTTCATCATAATCAAAATTTAACAAAAAAGGTTAAAACGATATTTTAATATTCATATTGATTTCATGAGACTGTTTCTTTACAACAATATTCAACATTTCTGTAAAAAAAAAAGAAATGCAGAAAATCTATCGGATAATGAAATTGATAAAGGATTTAATGAAAACAGAGTTATTGTCCTTGGATTCAATATTTTGAAACATATTATTGAATTTTTAAGCACAAGTTAGACTTTTGAAAAAGTTCATGTTTAACAATATCTTTTAAAATAACTATTGGAAAAGACTACAAGAAAATTGATGGTAATATTGTCCATAAATTTGAATAAATCATTGATTTTGCAAAATCTTATAACATCTGAGGAGGGTGGAACTACTTTAATTGTATTTTTTAAATAAGAAAGGAACAGTTGATCCGCCACTTACTGCAAATGAAATGCGTTAGACTACCATGAGTACAAGTGCATCGCGATCAATTTTTTGCTTATATCTTAAGGTGTCAGATTGTATTAAAGACAAAACCCCCATTTAATGTAAAGTTTTTGTGTAGTGTTATAATTCTGTGCAATTTAGAAACAGTAATTATCTTACCGGCATTCCATGATATTTTGATAGGATTGCGATATTTTGTTGTTTATGTGTGATGTCACAATACACATTCCTATATAGATTAGGACACGCCTCCGTGTTGGAACCTTAACTGTGCTGCGAGTATATTGTATCAACATGTGTCACAAGACTTCGCGCTTAAAATGAAAATATACTGGAGTTCCTAGGGGTTCGCAATTTCCCTATTCTTAAATTTGCATTCTTTATAGAATTTGTGAGATTGGTCACTGTTTATTATTTGCATTTGTTTTCATTAATAAGATCCATATTCATGATAAAAATTAGATTTACTTGATGAAAAAGTGGATACAACAATTTGCCATCAATCTCATAAAGAACAAGGTACGGTTGTGGTCAAAATCTGACCTGTCATAGAAACTCACTAAAATACTAAATCTGGTACTCGAGAATATGCCATTTATGAATATGGCCATTATTATCCTTTATCTTCATTAGCACAGCTCTGATATATTCAACGGAAACCCCTATATGAAATTGGCGACGTCGATCTCTTTGACGTTAATTTTGACGCACATAAACGAAGGGCCTCCCCAAAAGTTGTATATATATATATATATATATATATATATATATATATATATATATATATATATATATGTATGTATATATAGTCAAGCAATGATTTGAGACGTTCGGCATTGTATGAAAATCAAATTCGTACCACACAAAAAAGTATCAATTTTCAAAACTATTGAAATTGTTGGTTGTGTTCTGAAATTGGATTTTATGATAATGAAAAGTAAAATCTGCAACGCTGCACAACGGCAAAAAACAATATTGCGATAAACTGTGTGAGGCTAAAACGGAACAAATGTATAATATTTAGACCATCAGATGAATGAAATGATTATAGAATTATATCTTACAGCTAGTTCTATTTTGTCTCTCAAAATTTCGTTTGTATGAGGGATTATGACATATAGGAATATAATCAGTTCGTATTTATTGTAAAAATGAAACGCATTAAAGTACCTTTGCTACAACTCTTAACTTGTTAGAATCAAATGTGGGCAGCTGTTTGTCTCCTCGTGTCATGAATGCAAGCATCTCCGTCATTATTCCAATATCTTCCAGAACATCCTGAGTATCCCTAAATCCCTGATCAACAACAAACACATCGTCTTCTTGCAGCCAAATCTGAAGTTCTTCAGCGTTATGGGAAATCAGTTGTATTCAACACCATAAGTGGGATCAAGTGTCTAAGAGTTTTGCTATCCATCGATGGCTGGTCACATGCGTCACGTGTCCTATATCTTGATCCTATATAGACCACTCTGAATGTAGAAGATTAAACGGAATAATGAAATAATGAAAATTAAAGAATAAAATGCACATGCTGATTTCTATCAATATATATATTTCCACTTAATATATTTTTTTTTTAAATTTAAAGACCCCGATCATTGTGCTTGTTCTCCATGTAAACATAACGGAACGTGTACATCCGGGCAAACAACGTTCTCATGTCAGTGTGTAGATGGCTTTATCGTCGACACGTGTGAAGGTATGTGTTCTACTACTTCCAGACATATACCACTGTAACTACAATTCATATTCTTTAAAACAAAAGTTCAAATATATTCTAGTCATGCATTTCAAATTCATATATCCTACTATCTTACTTTTAATATTTCAAGGTTTTCACAACTTAGGAAAGCATTCCAATTTGTTGATGAATGTCATTTAGAGGGACTCACTTATGTTTCCCTAAGTTTGAGCATCCAAATTTCTAATAGAGACGCGAAATGAATAGATAATATCACAAGCTAAAATTAATATCGTATGACACATCAGCCCGTGTGGCCCCATGTCAGCCGGAAGGCCTAAGACCTAAAGGATGATATGGGACCCGAGGAATGATGTATGTTTGAGTACTGCAATTTATCATAATTTTCAATAAATATTGTATACATGCAGTGTAGGGTTTTAAAAGGGTTTTTTCTAGCTGATGTGGTGTCCGAGGACAATGTTTCATCATCGTATTCATTTTATCGTATGCGGATTGATTTATTGCATTATAAAGGTAGATCAAAGGATATTTGATACATTAACTTATTATGGTTAACAAATACCCTGGAAACATCAATTTACTATGGTAAAGAATTGATACATTGATTAACAGCGGTAAACACTTCATTTGATTTAAATTACAATCATCTTAATATCATGAATTTGATATATTGATTAAATATGGTAAAACATTGATATAATGATTTACTACAATAAAATTCCCATACTTTGCTTTACCATTGCAAAATCTAGATAAATCAATAAGTTACGAATCAATACGCAATTTTCAAATTGATTTGCATTTTTGCACTAGGGTATAAAATGTTATTTGGGTTTTAGGGCCGGTCTTTATTATTGACCACTGTGAAGTAATCCGTATTGCACAAAATAGAATCGGCATAATCATGACCAAATCTGTTATGAATAATTCTATTATGAGAATATGGATGAAAGCATGGTATAGCGTAGCAACATGTGCTGCCCACCCTTTGCGCTGAAAATGAAAATATTTACATTCACTGAATCTTTTCTCTTCCATTTCCTTTCAAATTTACATTGCTTTAATCATAGACAATGAATACAAATTTGTTTCAAACTACTTTGAATCGATTTTAAGTACAATTTGTCAGCGTAATCATAAACAACTCATGATTGAAGGATGGATTGGCTGATCCATTTAAAGTAACAAAATGGTCAACGGTATATTTCAGTACTTAAGGTAATGTATATCTTTAGAAAATGCATAAAATCACAAACAATAAAATGCTTTTCTCTGTTGCTTATGCAGGTTGTACTTTTTTCTGCTACTTTCATCATCAGATAATACAACAAAGAAAGCATATTGTTTAAATATCTGCGATTAAGGATCAGTACTCTGGCTATTTCGTCTATCCCGAGGAATGGAACAATTATTAAGGTGCCTATACATGTGCTGACCAGAAATCCTAGACATAAGACTATTTTGCGAATTATATAGGCTAGATATGAAAAGGAAGATACTGATACTTTGTCAGAATAGATAAGAAGTATAAGACGAAAATTAAAATCTCGTATAAGACATATTAAAACAAATGTTAAAAGTAAGTTCATGTTACAGATTATGGAACAGTTTAGTATAAAGTTGGTGTTAATGAAGAAAGGGTGGTGTATACTTTTCCTTCAAACTTTATAACCCTCTCATCGTCAATGAATCATTTCTTGTAGTCTACTTTCTGTCCAATCATTTTTGCTAAAAACGAAAGTCTTTCTTACGAAAGGGGTATAAAATACTGTGTTCAGTCTTAAATCTTTAATCCTGTTACCGGAAAAAAAATATGTTGGTTTTGATTTTGGAATCATATATCCACTTGTTTGGCACGCTGTTTTTGGCTATATTTAGATCTAAAACTTCATAGTTATTTCGGATTTCAAACATTTCGGTTGAGCATCACTGAAGAGACATTATTTGTCGAAATGCGCATCTGGTGCATCAAAATTGGTACCGTATAAGTTTTACATATAACAGAAGATCATGGTAAGATCAGTACATTATAAATAATATTCTTATTACTAACATTATATTTGCTCTCTGTTAACTTTGTTTAAAGTTTCTTTTTATTAAAATTTTGTCCACCCCTGCAATTGCATAACAAAGTTAGAAATAGTGTCCTTATTAGAGAAGGTTATTAAGCTAGTGGACCAGTGTTTATGCCCGTAAGTTTATCCCAGTCATAGAATACATACAAAAATAGAAATTATTTTAAAAATATCAATTATGATTGACATTTTCTTTCTTCATATATAATTCTTCCTACTAATTTTTTTCTGATCAAAATTGAAGTCTGCTGATAGTATATATTTTTTTCTTTTAAAGTCGTAACAGACGGGTCCTTACATCAACCCCAAACGTGTAAGTTACATAACTCTCAATTAGTTGTATTTCACATCGACTCTAAGTTTTACAAATAATGATATAGGATTTAGTTTTTGTTAATTAAACGGAATTCGTTCTTCTTTTTTCATTTAGAAAATCTCCTAACGAACAAGAATGCAGGTTTGTAATATGACCGATTAAAAAAAATGTTATCCAAAAAAAAAATAATGATTTTTTTCTCCTTTTTAAAGCATTCCACCCAGAACAATGGTTCCAAAAAGAATATGATTAAGGTTCGTATATATACAAATTCAGAATTTAAGGGGAGGTGTTGAAATTCATTTTTGAGTGTATAAAGAATTAAAAAATTTCACTGTTACATATTTCTTCATATTCTTTTTTTCCAGTCGGCCAAGGAGACTGTATAAATACAAGGACGGGTCCCTGCAATGTGACCTTTCCCCAGTTGGGTTAGAATTTTTTTCCTTACAGATAATAATAACAAATGCTAATTTCAAATCAATTCAAAATTTTAGCGATGAAAACAAACGAATCTTAAAAATTATTACAAAAATTGATAACTATTGAATCTATTTCTCTGATCAAAGAAAAAATAGATTGATACTCTTTTTCTCTACTCAAATTAATACAATTTATCAATATTCTATTTCACAGTGCTTGCATCGAAATAAGCAGTGAAATGTAAGTTCGAAACTTCGTTATACTTTTTAAAATCAAATTTTAAAAGAAAAAGGTTTTCAATCTGATCAATTTATTTTACACTTTTTTTTTATCAGTGAGAACACCAACAGTTTAGGAATTCCGCTGTGAGATTTTTTTTAATTTACTCCAAAGAATTACATTAATTTTTTTCATCTTAAAATGCAATAAATGTCCATTCAAATTCGAATTTATTTTTAATTTTTAACACATTTTAGAGACCTAACCGAGAAGATGGAATCCGAGGAGTAAGACATCATCATACCTCCGTAAGTGTCACCAATCGTTGTCACACATTCAGACTTAACGTAGTTCCACACTCCTGTGACGTCATAAGATTTTGTAAAGTCAATGATTTAATGACTGGAACATAAATTCTGTTGGAGTCTTTTTCAATAGTTATTTTTATTTTTCACAAACATTTTACCAAGGTGATAAGGAATCATTATCCGTCTTTTCATGAAATTACATAAAATTTTAATCCATGAGTGATTTTGAATAGCTCAGCTGTATAGTGCCAGACTTCGGTTTTTTTATGGAGGTATACATACTCTAGAATCTATAAATTTGAAATTATTAAGGAAAGGTATGGCCTTTTTTCATAAATAACTATGATAGATGTACATCTACTAATATAAACAGAAAAAAATGATATGTAAACCATGCTATAAGGAAATTGTGTCCACATCTATTCGATTTTTAACATTTTGGAGAATAACGATAATTCAATAATTCTGCACTTATTATTCTAAAACTTAATGAACATATTGAAAATTACATGTGTTTTACTTATTGACATGTTTCTTGATAAATAAATATAATTAAACAATTTCCTTGTTGTTTTTATTTTAAAATAACGACAAATAACTGTTTCAAATGAATGTCATTAAAATCTACATCGGGGTACATGACATCAGTATAGTGTCTGTAATGAAAATTAATATGGAAATCCTTAACTAATTTGCTTTTTTTAATTACTCGGAATGTTAATTTATTGATTCCAAACCAAAAAATGCTACATAAACCCCAAAAATCCAGGACTAAGGACCCACCTTAACATTTTTTTTAACATTTTGATAATATTCCAAAATCATTCAAGGAATATTTTTTCTTTTTAATTCATTTCAGTTCCCAGCTCCACATGCAGGAGAAGAAAGAAAAACAAGGAAATTGATTTTTGGAAAATAAATAAATAAATTTGTAAATGTTTTCTTTTTAATTGTGTTCGGGTTTTTTTATTATTATTTTCTTCTATCACCAGGAAAACGATTCATATATTTCGTGTCAATTTTTTTGGGCAATGTTACATAACAAGGATGCGAATCATTCTATAATAACTGTATCAATTTTTTTCTCATTTTTTTTTTCAAATAATATTTATTGTTATAGCATAAAAAATCTTTACACGAATCTTATGAGTAATATTAAAGTAAACAGCAGAGAGGAAATCGAATTTGATGGATACCGATAACATTTTGCAGAAATGCAAATATTTTATCCTCATTCATTTGAACTTGGAAACACAACCGGTTCTTATGTTAGTTCAGTGTTAAAACTATTTTTTAACATACAATTTTTTCCCAAGGTATTCAAAGTTGTGATTTAAAAGGACAGATGATCTTCGTGCAGTATTGATTGTTTACTCAGGTGTCCTTCCCCTTACTCTTTTTAAGGACATGTGGCCTTTTATACTGTATTAACAGTACGACATTTAACTCTGGACACGACAAAATTCCGCAGTTTCGCCAACCCTTTTATTAAGGATACAAATAAACTCTTTACAAAAAAGATGGGATTTTATGTCCACAAGACATGCACCAAAACTTACACTTGTAACTATTGTAGTTTTTAAGATATTTCACCTGAAATAAAAAAAAAATCCCATGGGATTTTGGTGGGATTTTTAATCCCACTTGGGGGTTTTCACTCCCAACAAAAATCCCATGGGAGAAAAAATATGGTTTCTCCCATAGGATTTTAACTCCCATATTTAAATTTAATATGGGATACAATGTTCCATAGGAGGAAATGTCCCATAATGAACATGAAATGGCAGCAAATATCCTATTTGAGCATGAATAGGAATAAATATCCCAAATAAAACACAGGATGGGGACTTTTATCCCATGAATATAGTAATAAAACAGAAAATTGTATCTTAAAAAGTGTTGTTTGTCATGATTCTTAAGAATATACTTGCAAGCTAAGGAATGGCATTAACTTTATATCTAGTAATTACACTCCTAAATTATGTAGACCTATACATGTGTTAATGGATAAATGTCTAAACAACATGAGAAATTAAATTATATTAGAGCTCTGCATTACTAAACTCTTTCCCATGCAATTTTAATTGTATACATATAACCCTATCACAAATATATCAGTATAAAATTGGACGGTATGGTACCATCCCCAATGAAAAAAATAACCCAAAAGGAATGGCACCATTTCTTACTCAAAACTTCGCTTCAAAATAATTCGAAAATTCTGCTTTTATCGTCACCCACCCCAATTGTCATTCTGATTCAGTAATCCCAGTGCTTTTATTAGGGGGTATGGTATATACCCCTACTCTTATCATTATGTACAGGCTAAATTACCGGTTCCTCTGATATGTTGTGGAATTTTGGAATAGCCTAGCTTACAGTTACAATTTGTTTACAATATATTAAAATTAGTGTTAAGTGCTTACGGTGAAATCTGCTACTCCTAGATGATGCTAAGTTGTTTCGTGAACCGAATCAGACATCTCCAACAAGATTCTCGAAGATTTAACAACACAAGAATCATTTTACAAAATTCATGCTTCGGTCCATCATTCTCCCTCTGACAATCACATTCATTCTGAAGTCAAAGTACTTTCTACTATACCTTAAACGTCAAAAAGACTTTGACAGGTAAATACGAATAAACGGTTAACAAATATCTCGACCCTAAGAAAGTTCAGTCCTGGAAGTTCTACTCCAAAAAGAAGTATGGCCCAATCTTATGCATTAATTTATTAAATTTCCGGTTGAGCAACACCCAAAATCCTCTAGAGACATTGTTTACAGTTATATGACATTACCTAAATGTGTGACACAATATTAATCCACCCCTGCTCAAAGGGGCGTAAGCACCGAGCATAGACCTAAATTTTGCAGCCCTTCACTGGCAATGGTGACGTCTCCATACAAGTGAAAAATTCTCAAGCAGGACATTTACGTTTGTTGTTTTTTTTTTAATTTTTTTTCTTCATTTTTTTAAATGTTAAACATGAAAAGCATAACTGAATCTGTCTGTGTTCACAGCCAAAACTTTAACCTTCTGGATGCAAGAATAAAAGCAATATTTTAGCCTTAATTCTGTGTTATGTAAACAAAGACTTGAGTCTTTTTTATGTTTACATTTAAGGTTGCTCACTACACCGGGAAATAGTTTCTCAAATCAGTACAAATTGATTTAATATTTTAACAAAATGTGTTTGTGAAACACAAATACCCCGAGAATGGCCAATTCCGAAGATGCCCAAGGTCACAAGAGCAAATATCTTGGTACCAGTAGAAAGATCTTGTCAAAAGAAATGCTCATGTACAATATTAAAGCTCTAATATTTACCATTTAGAAGTTATGACCAATGTAAAAAAAAAAAAGTAGGTCAAATGTCAAGGTCAAAAGGTTCAATACCAACGGAAAGGTCTGGTAACAAGGAATACTCATGTGAAATATAAAAGCTCTATCACTTACTCTTCAAAAGTTATTAGCAAAGTTAAAGTTTTCAAAAAGTAGGTCAAACTCCAAGGTCAATGTCACAGGGTCAAAAATGTTGGTCCCCACGAAAAGGTCTTGTCGAAAGGAATACTCATGTGAAATATCAAAGCTCTATCATTGTTCAAAAGTTGTTAGCAAGGTTAAAGTTTTCAAAAAGTAGGTCAAACTCTAAGGTCACGGGGTCAAAACTGTTGGTACCCACGGAAAGGTCTTGTCACAAGGAATACTCATGTGAAATATCAAAGCTCTATCACGTACTGTTCAAAAGTTATTAGCAAGGTTAAAGTTTTCAAAAAGTTGGTCAAACTCCAAGGTCAATGTCACAGAGTCAAAAATGCTGGTACCCATTGAAAGGTCTTATCACAAGGAATACTCATGTAGAATATCAAAGCTCTATCACCTACTGTTCAAAAGTTATTAGCAAGGTTAACGTTTCAGACAGAATGACAGAATTACAGAATGACAATAATTGATTTTTCACTCGGGTACCCATCCACTTATAAGTGCCCTTTCACACAGTATTGATATTTACTCTGGTATTCTTTCCCTTGGTCTTTTTAAAAGTGAGAGTAAATTATCCCCTTTTTTCCCTGTATTGATATTTCACTCAGGTAACCATCCCCTCACAGGTGTCCTTTCGCATAGTATTAATTTTTCCACCCCCATTGTCTCCCCCCAATACAATAGCCCCATTTTGTTTTTGGCCCTAAACAGACCCTTATGTTACTCGTATCTAATCATTTGAGAAATATAAACACCATATGCAGGTGATAATGGAATATTGCTAAATAAATATGGGACGTGGACAATGGAGAAGCTGAAACCCAGTTCTTAAATGATCAAACAGTCTCAGAAGAAATAACTATTAGCAGTTTAAAGATATTTTAAGCTCTTTAGATCAGGAGTGGATCCATGTTTCTGAGTCAGATGAATGATAGTCCACGTTTAAACTTGGTAATAGTTGATTATTTATGGTTTTACGCCGTTTTGGCAATATTTCAGCCATTTTACGGCGGTTAGCTAAATGAAATACATGATGATGCTTACTGCTCTGTAAATTAGATATACATTGTTACATAAATTAAATGTACTTTTATACTCTAAAATATTTCCTTTGAGGTACAAAAGATCAGAGGCAATCTGACATAACATGACATACATGGATAATATTTGGAGTACAAACTGATAATTAAATACCGTGTTTAAAATCTGGGGGCTACTTTTCGTCACCTCTGGATCCGATGCCAACACATTAACACTGACTTAGTGGCGTGTACTTTAATCTTTGTAATTAGTTTACGACTTGGTGTCTGTGGTTGTACATCGCGGTTGTGATTTGAGTAGACAATGAGGTGTGTGACTTATTGGTGTATTTTACTGTGTTGTATCCGGGGAGGAGCCGCGATTTGTAAGTAAATTCGTAAATAGAAAACTTTATAATGTATGCAGTACCACGACATCGGAAGAAAGGTTTAGTTCAAATGATAAAGCAAATATAATTACTATAATAATTTTGGCTCAACCCTGAAACCAAACCTTTAGTCCCAAGGATCACGAAACTTATAATTTTCGTAAAGGATTACCTACTCCTTCTAAACATATATTTAACTTCATATGAATTATGAGATTGATTACCATTCGTGATATTCACATTTTTATTTATGCGTTAACTTTCCGTGATTTAACGGAGAATATCACTAAAAGTAATTCTCTAATACAGATAACTTGGCACTCGGGAAATCTGGAATATTAACAGATGGAGATAACAGTACCTGTCAGAGCTATACACTGAGCACACTTCGATTTACGATCAATCTTGGAAAGAACAGCCACATTAGATCGACAAGGATAACTTTTAACGGTGAGGTGTAGTGAATCTCTGTGGCCTGAAAATCACGGGTGTTGCTAAAACGCGGGACGGGAAATATTGTATGCAATAATTTATGAGGAGGCACATTTTGTAAAATCAAAAGGTTTATTATAATTGATTGATTGATGTTTTCCGCCACACTCAACATTTTTTCAGTTATCTGATGGCGCCCAGTTTTTATTGGTGGAAAAGAGAACCCAGATACGATGTACCTGGGAACACCGACCTTCCGAAAGTAAACTCGGAAACTTTCTCACTTACCGACGCGAGCGAGATTCGAACCCGCGCCGACAGAGGTGATTTTGAGCGCGATGCTCTAACCACTCGGCCACGGAGGCTTATTATGAACAAGGGAAACAGAAAAAAAACCAGAGAGAACGGGAAGTAATCCACAGAATCCACCATTTCTTATACTCTATACTAATGCATATTTATTTTAAAACCATTACCTTACCATGAAAAATATTGAGCAAGCGCCTGTGGGTACCATAGTTTTTCCGGGCTTTGTCATTTTCTGCCCCCCCCCCCTCCCCCCTTGTCATTTTCTGTCTCCCCTTTGGATTGTGACAGAATGTTGTTTCACAATTAAAGAAAAATGAACTAGAAAACTGACACAGTCAGCAAGGGCCCCGCTGAGGGTTATTAGAGGAAAGTGACATCTGTATTTGATATAGGAATGTTTGGGGCTGGTATATATGTTAGAATTAATAATATATAAAGATACATTGGAATGCCAATTTGTAAAAAAGGAATCATGAAGCATATTTATGAGAGACTTATGCAATTTAAATTACTTCTGTTTGACACACACTCATCCACTCAAACACAACATAGTGCAACAATGTCCCATTGTAATAGGGTATTCAAAATGGATAACTGGTACAAAATATGGTACATAATATTCGAAAAGGATTATGAATTTGACATATTGATGTCTTGGTAATGGAAATTCTGACATCGGGGCTCCAAGCGTTTTTAAACACATTGTCATTTGATAAAAGTGTTCTACATTTTTAGAAATAGAGATTAGTATGTCTTTACATACATAGGTGAGAAAGTTTCCATTATTCCTAGCCGAGACATACCATGTATGCGCAAAAAATTCATCAGCAAATATTAAAATAATCACGTAGAAAATGTGGACCTTACCGTCAACAAGCGCAGTGCAACACGCCATTTCGAGATTTTTACCGACGCAAGCTCGGTAACAGTAATGAATAAGGTACACTCATTTTGTATCTATTTTGTGACTTTCTTTATTAAAAGGAACAGTTCTCTAATGTGTAACGTGCAATTACTACATAATTCAATAACTTGAAGAATGAAGCAGTTTCACTTTGCAACTGGATATAATAAATTTTATTTCGTATCCCGATCGAGAGTTGTTGACTGGGAATGACGTATTTTAATTCAATGTACATGTAACATCAAGCATTTTTTAAATATCACATTTAAAAAAACATATATATACACATACACAATGTTGTAGAAATATTTCTTGTAAATGTTCTATATATCAATCCTTGGACGAATTTGGCTTCACTTTTTTGGCACGCTGTTTTTGGCTATATTTAGCTCTAATACTTCATAGTTATTTCGGATTTCAAACATTTCGGTTGAGCATCACTGAAGAGACATTATTTGTCGAAATGCGCATCTGGTGCAACAAAATCGGTACCGTATAAGTTTTACATTATGACCCCTGGGTCGAGGCCTCTGCTGGTGGACTGTTAGTCCCGAGGGTCTCTACAGCCCAGTAGCTAAGTACTTCGTTACTAGCTTGAAAAGACGGATGTATATTTAATTGCTGTTATAAAAATTTAGAAATTCATTTCAAAATTAAGGATTATCTCCCTCATGCATAGCTCTTATCCTTGGACGAATTTGGCTTCACTTTTTTGGCACGCTGTTTTTGGCTATATTTAGCTCTAATACTTCATAGTTATTTCGGATTTCAAAAATTTCGGTTGAGCATCACTGAAGAGACATTATTTGTCGAAATGCGCATCTGGTGCAACAAAATTGGTACCGCATAAATTTTACATCAATACAATGCATATCATAATTCAAATTGAATTATCTCCCTTAGACAGTGGTAAATAAATACGGTCATAATAAGAAAGATGATGACATTCAAACAGACAGACAAAGTTACATGACTCCAAAATCTATAGGTATCTTCCTCTTAGTGTAAAGTATTTCTGTACAAAATTTGAAAACTGTACAATGAAAACTGTTTGAGTTATCGTGTCACAAAGAAAGTGTTCATAATAACAAAGATAATGATACACATACAGACAGACAAAGTGACATGACCCCAAAGTCTATAGCTGTCTTCCTCTTATTCTAAAGTATTGCTGTACTTTATTTGCTGTAATTGTATTTGAAAACTGTACAATGAAAACTCTTTGAGTTATTGTGTCACAAACAAAGTGTTCATAATAACAAAGATCGTGCCATACAAACAGACAGACAAAGTGAAATGATCCCAAAATATATAGGCTTTTTCCTCTTATAGTACATTATTTTTGTACAAAATTTGAAAACTGTACGATAAAAACTTTTTGAGGTATCGTGTCACAAAGAAAGTGTTGACGGACAGACGGACGGACGGACAATGTGATTACTATAGGGCTTCCCGTATTTCATGCGGGGTCTTAAATATAAAATGGCGTACTGAAAAAGACTTGAATTCTAATGCAACCCCACCCAATAAAAAAAAACCTTGTAAAATATTTTCTTTTAACAATTGTCCTAATACATAGTTTTTTTTATTCGACTAGATTATTGAACTAGATATTTTAAAGATAATTGAAATCGAATTTAGTTCTACACCTGGCATACCATACATTTATGTATACATCAAATTTAAAAGCGAACGAGTCCGGTGTGTATGGATATCTATTTAGTTTAGATATAAACTGCCATAAGTCCTCCCTATTTAGGATTAGAGTGCTGTGGTCACGAAGTCAAATTAAAAAATCAAAGATGTTCAACTTGTTGACTTAGTAACATTATGAATTATTGACTTAGTAAGATTATGAATTATTGACTTAGTAAGATTTTGAATTATTGACTTAGTAAGATTATTAATTATTGACTTAGTAAGATTATGAATTATTGACTTAGTAAGATTTTGAATTATTGACTTAGTAAGATTATTAATTATTGACTTAGTAAGATTATGAATTATTGACTTAGTAAGATTTTGAATTATTGACTTAGTAAGATTATAAATTATTGACTTAGTAAGATTATGAATTATTGTTGTTTCCACGGTATTATGTGTAGCTATATGTACATGTGCTCTAATGACCTTTTTGTCAGGAGAGGGATATAAACCACGTGTATTCATCTTTGTAATATTTAATTGTCCATTGTCAAGTATTGCATAACTTTTCTTGTGTAACTAGTATAGATGTAATATTTGGACAAATGTAGAAATAGTATTTTGCCTGAAAGTATAACAAAGGTCAAAATGATATGTCAAATATATTATTTCATTTGCTCAATGCGTCTAAAAAGTCGAAAATATCCAAAATCCTTTGTTAATCTATATATAAAATAAGTTTGAATCAGGGTTGGGGTCAATTACATTGAAATGTAATTAATGAAATTACAATTACTTTGCTATTTTCTTCAATTAAATTGAATTACAAATTACCTTTTCAAAGTTTACTAGAAAACTAGTGGTAAATTATATAATCATATTAGATGCATGAATAATAACACATTTACAAATTTATCTCAGATTACTGTTTCATTCAGCTATTACATTTCATCATCATCAGTTTCACAAAGGTGATATCATTTAAACAGCATCTGTCATGCCGAAAAACTTTGTCCGCAACACTCCGGGTTTTCAAAATATTGGAATACTGGAGGTCTACTACACATCTTCCTTGTTCAGGAACATTCAAGATTGATATGGCTTTGCCAATTATGTGAATTGTTTTTATAGCAATTATATTACCTGGGACTCAATACAGGTGGCTTGAATTCACCTGTTCAAGTTTGTCAGTGAGATTTGATTAGCTTAAAACACATGCTCTGTCCTGTGAAAGAAAGATACAGAAAACACACACACATACACACGCACACACTCACAGAGAGAAAGAGTTCTTTGCAAACCACAATGTATACTGGTCTGTGAGATTTGTACAGATCAAGCTTAAATTTCACCTACTAAAGTACAGCGAGTTTGATCAGTTTATATAAGACAAAACTGCCGAGAGAGGGGAGTATTTTGATTTTAAATACACATAATAAAAAAATGACTCGAGTATTTGGATTTTAAATACACATAATAAACAAATGACTCGAGTATCACATAGAGGTAAGCAATATTGCAATAATATCATGCTAAAACAAATATCATGGTCCTGGATTGTTATTGAAAGTAATTGTAATTGAAAGTAATTAAAACAGTAATTGATTTACAGGGTGTTTTCCTCGGGTAATTAATTAAATTACAATTACTTGTAATTAAAATATCTTCAATTACATCCAATTACTTAAAAAAATGTAATTAATTGCAATTAATTACTATGAGTTTTTCAATTACCCCAACCCTGGTTTGAATTGAGAACACGTGGATATAATACTTGTTGACTGTCGAAAATATCACACCCGTCCAAAAAATCAACACTTTCCCCTACTGAAGAACACAACTTGCACACCCGGATGCCCCGAAGTATTATGTCTCTTTGCTCATCGTGTACACAACATTTCCTCATCTCAATCCAGCAGACCACCTCTATTCGTATTATTTGTTTGTTTTTTGTTGTTGTTGTTTTTTTTTATATCGATACCGATATGATACCTGAAAGGACCATGAAATTTTCCAGAAATGAAGAAAAATTCGCCAGCATGACTGAATAAAAACTTTTGTGTTGGTGTGACTTTCTCAGACTCGGTTGGGCAGGGGGAAACAAACAATATTTTTATTTTGACCTCAGTGCCTACTCTTCTTCGAAAATCATGGAAACAGTTTTTTGCGTGTCGGGGGGGTTGTGATCCTTGACACGGGACACCCGATGGCCATAAAAGTTAAAAATGCATAAATAGGTAAACTAAAGATTATTTCATGTATATGAAGAGTTGTATTATAAAAGTATTCAATTTTTAGGTCTTCTGAGCCGAAGGCTCAAAGAGCTAATCATATGGCCATATATATGTCTGGCATGCAGTGTGCGTCAATTGTTTCGAAAGAGGGTTATATCTCAAGAACCCCTTGGCCAATTTTTGTCAAATTTGTCACAGGGTATCCTTCGCCCAAGGGCGTTCATTTGTACTAAAACTAGGGTTGTGACCCTTTAACAAGGGGATATAATTAGGAAAATGCAAACAAAAGTAGTGGTTGCTAAAAAAATCTTCTCCAAACTTAGGAATCATAGGATCATTAAATTTTTTCAGTTGATGCATCTTAGGACCTTATATCATGTTGTTTCAAAAGTAGGTCATGGTGACCTACTTTTTTAAATTTTGCAGGTAATTATTATTAAATGGATTTTGATGCATATTTTGGAAACTTTTGAGCCTATGCTCATTAAAAGTTGTCAGTTGATGGATCATGGGACCTTGAACTGGTCATGTAAAAAGTAGCTCACCCTGACCTACTTTCTGAATTTTATAGCTATTCATTTATGAATATATTTTAAGTTGTTATTTCAAATACCGAGAGGTTTATAATCATCAAACCTTGTAAGTTGCTGCGTCTAGAGGCCTCGAAACATATTTATAAAAAAAGTAGGTCACAGTGACATACTTTTCTTGAATTTTGCAGACATTCAAATTTCACATTTTCAATTTTAGATGCATATTTTGGACATTATGAAAGCTAGGATCATCAAGCTTTGTCAGTTGATGCATCTTGAGTCTTCATAGTTTGTTGACCAAAAAGTAGGTCACCTTGACCTACTATTGGAATTTGACAGCTGTATTTTAATATTTCGGATACTATTTGAGTTACAATTATCAAACTTTGTCAGTTGATGCATGTTAAGTTTACAGAGTGTGTTGACTAAAAAGTAGGTCATCGTGACCTATTTTTGGATTTTAACGGCTATATCTGAATATTTCAGATACTATTTGACTTA
This sequence comes from Ostrea edulis, assembly GCF_947568905.1. Lineage (NCBI taxonomy): Eukaryota > Metazoa > Mollusca > Bivalvia > Ostreida > Ostreidae > Ostrea > Ostrea edulis. The sequence continues at coordinate 26,126,249 of NC_079171.1, forward strand.
CAATCATCAAACTTTGTCAGTTGATAGGTATTGAGTCTTCAGAGTGTGTCGACCAAAAAAGTAGGTCACTGTGACCAACTTTAGGAATTTGACGTTGATATCTAAATATTTCAGATACTATTTCACTTCAATTATCAAACTTTGTCAGTTGATGCATCTTGAGTCTTTGTAGTGTGTCGACCAAAAAGTAGGTCACTGTGGCCTTCTTTTGGAATTTGACGGCTATATTTAGATACTATTTGACTTGTCAGTTGATGTGTCTTAAGTCTTCAGTGTGTCGACCAAAAGTAAGTCACCGTGACCTATTTCTGGACAGTTACATTTGACTTAACATCATCAAACTCAGTCAATTGATGAATCTTGGTTAGTGAGAATTTTTGCCTGTTCTACAATGTAAAACTTAAACGGTACCGATTTTGATGCACCAGATGCGCATTTCGACAAATAATGTCTCTTCAGTGATGCTCAACCGAAATGTATCAGAAGAGCGATTCTAGGCCCATGGGCCTCTTGTTTATTTGTAAAAATCGCAATCTTGTAAACATTATATAATATAATGATTGTCAATATTTGTAAAGAGTTCTAACATTGAAAATATTGACAATAATATTTGTAAAGAGTTCTAACATTGATCCCGTGGGGATCCGGGTTACAATAGGTATTCAGTACCCCCTTGCTTGTCGTAAGAAGCGACTAAATGGGGCGGTCATTGGGATGAGACCGCAAAAACCGAGGTCCCATGTCACAACAGGTGTGGTACTATAAAGATCCCTCCCTACTCAATGGCCATAAGCGTCGAGCATAGGCCTAAATTTTGCAGCCCTTCACCGGCAGTGGTGATGTCTCCATATGAGTGAAACATTCTCGAGAGGAACGTTAAACAATATTCAATCAATCTAACATTGATGGCACATTACCAGACGCATATTCCATATGGGCGTAAAATCACTACATTCTAAAAGATTGTGATGTATTGTTAATGGACAGTTGTACATTCAGGTTGAAGTTCTGTGTTTAGTAGGTAAGAATGGGTCAATTTTGAATATCCGAAATCCCAATGCATTTTCCAAAAAAGAATTTACATAGTTTTATGAAACATTTAAAATCAGTGTAAGTAATTTTGAAGTGTACAATATCATGTTGAAGTGCAGTTTTTGCCGCTTTGGTGTTGCCATGGATACCAATGTGACTTGGGATCCAGCAGAACGCAACTATTTTACCTTGTTTAGTTAAAAGATACTACCGTTTAAAATATTTTGAGATATATGGATGGTCAGTTTTAGTGTTATTTATTAAGCATCTGTAGAATATTTAAAGGTATACACGCGACGGAAAAGGCGATATTTTTTCTTTAAAACAAGATAAGATGAACAAAGAAATGTGTTGTTTAGTTTAAAATAGCACTTTTCACAAATTTACGATTAATTAATCATTGTAATAACAAAGTAATTAGGCGTTTTCTGCAATTATTGTGTTAATGTCTTTTCATCAATATGAATGAAGGAAGTGCGTAATCAACCTCAACGCGCATGTCCGCGGGAAATCAGATGGAAGAAGAGGTATGTGCTATTTGTTTACTTTATCGACTTTGAAAAGAGAGTATTTTGAATATTTATCTTACCGTAGGACGTTGTTAACACTGGCATCTGTAATAGACAATTATCTTATAAAAAGAAGACGATTGCTGTTTTTGGCTATATTTAGCTCTAAAACTTCATAGTTATTTCGGATTTCAAACATTTCGGTTGAGCATCACTGAAGAGACATTATTTGTCGAAATGCGCATCTGGTGCATCAAAATTGGTACCGTATAAGTTTTACATCTAGACAAATACGATGTTTTAAACGACAAAAACAGCCATGTGTACTAAGCTTCACGAAACATATGGGGTACTGAAGGGGAAACATAAACTCATTGCTGAATATAGATATATTTTGTAACGAATCCTGTTAGAGTTTAAGAAACAAATAATGCATGTCTGAGGTCTTATTCTGCATATATATACTGATATTTATTTCAAGGTGAAGAAAAATTTGAGCTGAATCCTAACATACGGATCACTGGTTGCTTCTCCGGATTCTGCAGAAATATCAGAGATAATTTATTTTCTCGTAAAAGTCTTCGGGTCTGCCTGGCTGTGCACAGGAGTAGAAGTATATTTAACTGAGTGCTAGGTGGCTTTGAACATATCTGGAAGAGAAAATTTATGTTTCAATATTACATTCACGTTTGTTTCTACATTGACCTTTATGTAGTACATAAACATACATATCATTTATATTTATATATGTTCATTATATCCTACTGTGCAATTCTCATTACATCCCCCACATGCCCTTTTACATTTGATATCTAATTATGCTGGTATGGGATACATGTTAAGCACAGTTATAAAAGGAGGTGGGGTTGTTGTTGTTGGATTGAGGGTCTGAACCAACACCACCTGAGTAGGGTAGTAAATTAATATATCTAACTTTTTCAAGCACTTTCAGTTGTTCAATGTTAAATGTTATGCCATCACTTTCATTGGCTCCTAAAATATTACATGGGGTAAAACCCACTTCCCTGAGGAAACTTTTTAGATACAGGTACTTATACATGTATTTATGTAATAGCGTTCTCTTTACGCAAATGTATATATTTTGTATTTCAAATGGATAAGTATTTCAATTACCATTACACTGAAATGTGCTTTACGCCCACAGACAGTGCTGCTCATGCACATAGTTTTACAGACTTGACGATTTGCTTCAAGACTTGGATATTTGGGGGCATTTAGTGACTAAATGACAGATTGAGAATAGAAACAAGAAAAGTAAAAGTTTAGCAAGTCAAAGTAAAGGCAGCAGAAAGAAAAGAAGTAGAAATATGATTGATGATTGAATATTGTTGTACGCCCCTCTCGAGAATATTTCACTCATAAGGCTACCTTTGCCTTTTCTGAATCAACTGGTTGAAAGAAAGTAGCTAGGCCTAACCACAGATTACAGACCTATCAAGTAGAAAACGCGCCAATGCAAAGTTATAGGTGAACTTCAAATTATCCCTTAAAGCATTCCACTGCGCATAGTGCTCTCCAATTCTTTCTCTGCTCCTCTCTCTTTCCGATTTCCTTTTCCTCTCTTTCTGACCAAGTTAATTGGCTCCCAAACGGTCTACCACGCTTTTGCGACGCCATCTTTGTTTATAAATCTAAATATGGCTTTCAGTGTCACGTGGTAGTTTAATATTTTAAAAAAAAGGCATTACTTTCCTGGCAGGAAAGTAATTAATTATAATACCTGACTGCCCTAAGTGAAGAAATATTTTAATATAAAACACATATAGAGTCACTATCATATGGATGAATATTTGGATATATATGCATGTCAATCCATTCATTGTGGTATTCTTAGCTACATATTTTTATAATCCATTTTACTTTTCATACCAGAAAGTTTTGCAGCCGGCAGAACAAGCATCGAGTACTACGACAACTCCATTCATGAGTGGCCTTATTATGTCTACAAGACACATGCCACAGAATTTCCACAAACGGTCGAGTTTGATGATCAACGTACTGGCACGACCTTATATTTTTACATATGGGACAACGTGAGGAGCAATATAAAATTTGAGTTGTGTGAGATTGAAGTATACGGTGAGACATCGCCTTAAGGTATTCAATGTATAACGATCATATTTTATATCTAGTAAATGGATGGCGGGATTTTGTAATCATGGTATCATTTTGAAGGGTTCATCAAATAAGAATAATCCCCCGTAGGAATTTTCAAAACTTTGATTATTGATTGATTTATTTCACCTAGATTTTTTACATAGAAGTATGTGAGAAGCGTATGTCTTATTAAAAACAGATGAAAAGAAATTTTCTTACAAATCTCCATATTGGTGTAAAATGGACTAACGTAAACTAAGAATGAACAATCTTGATGTTAGCAGAATGGACAAGCTTAACGTTAGTAAACTTAACTAGTATCTCATCTTACATACGGGGAGAGGTATCCTCACATAAAATAAAGATATGTGAAACTCACAGACCATGCAGCCTTAAAGGAACGCTATGAATTTATCCAGCTCTCAATAAGCGTGACAATAACTGAATTTCATAAAAGACTTAAACAGTGTTCCTACTGGGCTATTTTCACCTTCGTTTCTTCATTTCTAGGATGTGAAGTTGGCCATTTTGGTAGCGACTGTCAACCATGCACAAAGGCCGACAAATGTGTATATTGTGATGTAAACGACGGAGACTGTTATGTTTGCAGACATGGTTATACCGGGCCAAATTGTAGCATAAGTAATTATCACTTAATTAAGTGCTATACGTATTGATACTTAATGATACGCCTAGATCCAGTATACATTGTCATGTCACATTTGACAAGGAATCAAAATACCTGATACTTGCCAAGTGCAATCCTTATTTAGTTCTCCAAAACTAATGGTACAACTTTCTACAAAGGAATATGTAGGATAATAGGCATTTTCATCTTCATAAAAGCCATTGTGTTCAAGCATTTGAGAAAATCTAAAAGAGTGCAAGTCCAGATTGTGTCCGATTCATTTTAGGTCACCCGAGTTTACTCAGGTAACCTAATGCAATTGATTGTCGTCCGTCGTCGTGCGACATGCATTTACAAGTGAACATTTTTATCTTCTTGATAATACTATGCCAATTCTTTTCTAATTTGGTATGAAGCATCTTTTGGACAAGGGGGGCATACATTTTAAATTTCAGGACTTCTGCACCCCTTGGGACCATAGTGGCGGGACAACAATTGCCCAAAATTGACAAATTTTGAAAAATATTCTCAAGAACCGCACACATGTAAGAAAAACAAAATGCATAGTGATGTAGAACAGGAAGGCATCTACCAAAAATTGTAAATTTCATGATCCCCGGGGTAGGGGTTCTAACCCTAAGGCGGGACCAAACTTCCTATATTGTATTTATGTGTAAAACGTTTAAATACAACGTAAGAGCTTTAGTGCTATTAAAACTAAATGCAAATCTAGAAAAATCAGGTAGTCCTTTACCAAAATTGTAAAGTTGATGATCTCAATGGTAGGGGTTTTGGTATTTGCGTGGGGCAAAAATGGTCAGTTATTAAATGTGGGAACATTAGTAATTGTTAACTTCTTGATAACTATCATTCCAATTCTTTTCAAATTTGGTATGAGGCATCTTTGGAACAAGGGGACATACATTTTAAATTTCAGGATTCCTGGGGCCTTAGGGGCGGGGCAAAAACTATTAATCTTACTATATAGTGTTTATGTGTAAAACACTTAAGTAACATCTTCTTCAGTGTTATTGATACTAAATTAAAACTAAATGGATATTTAGAGAGGGTAGGTAGTCCTTTATCAAAAAATTAAATTTGATGATCCACGGGGTAGGGGTTCTGACCCCAGGGTGGGGCCAAACTTAGTATATGATATTTATGTGCAAGTTTGCCGATACTGTGTAAGATCTAAATGCATACTTAGGAATAACAGAAAAGGATGTACATACAATGGTGAATTTCACAATTCGGAGTTTGACTCTAGGATGGGTCCACTTAGTTATATATTTTAATGTTCTAATGTTAATACACCTATTATATTATGTAAGGCCTTTCATCAATGTATGCACTTTTGAGGGCATTGAAGTTTTAAGAACACGTCTTCTTTTATACTGTTGGTGAACATTAGAATTTAGCTTAGATATTCAGAAATGGGGACTTTTTTCTAGATTTCATAGCCCTTGGGAGTAGTGATACTTTTTCACTAGCACTCAAGTGACCATTAAGGTCTCTTGTTATCTGATTCCTGTCTACTTTCAAGTCATACAAATTCAGGTGATGTGTTCCATTTTAGGTGGGTTTTTTTCTCTTTTCGAAAGTATATATTGCAGTTTTAGACAAACGAAAATTGCCTTTTACTCGGTGGATTTTCATTTGACTTGGGCATGACATATTACCTTGGGAAATGACGACGAAAGTCAGCACAAGGGAAATTCAACCGATTAGGTAACAAGACCTTTATCAATAACGATTTGTCATATACTCTATTTAGCATTTGAAGGATTTTCTGGCGGTCGACGGATAGTTTTTAACTGAACACAAAATCTGTCCTGCTTCTACTGCGCGTAGAACTACCATTTTAGTATAGATTTGTTCTTGAGAAAATGCTTCAAGTGTTTAAATAAGTTACATGTTTTTTATTTACTATTTGTTATCGAAAAAGGTGTTACTTATTCATTTGCATTTTCCCATGTGTTGACTTTTGTCGCCATATTGCGGTTAATAGATCATGACACAATCACGTGATTCACCGCTGTGTTTTATGTCGTCGAGAGGTATAAGTGTTAGAGCGGCACGAATTTTCCCACCTAAGGGCCGTGACTCTTCCAAACGTTAACTGATCGACCTTTAGAAGTACCTGCAGTGGCGGATCCAGGAATTGCTGTAGGGGGCGCAACTTTATGAGACAGGGAGTCTGTGGGCCACCTTGAGCCCCCCAGTGGGTCCAGGGTGAAGCCCTGGTGGGGACCCAGGGGGAAAAGCCCTCGGAAGCTCCTGGATTTTTACATATTTTATTATGGGCCGGTACGAGCCGGCATATAGTCGGGACAGGAGGATCCAATTATTTAAATAAGTTACAGTAGATCTAAGAGGGGTGGAGGATGTAAAATAGCTTGTGAACACTTCTTATATATGACCTATCGGATAGATTTGATACTTTGTACAAAGCTTCATTGCCATTTGTACATGTGCATATTGTTGGGACAGGAGCATCCAATTATTTTCTTAGAAGTATAATAGTGGATCTAAGAGGGGTGGAGGATGTTAAAATAACTTGTGAACGCTTCTCCTCCTATATGGCTTATCCAATACACTTAATATTTTGTGCGATACTTCAATGCCATTTGCAGATATGCATTTTGCAGGGACCGGAGGATCCAATTGTTGTCCTTGATGTTATTATGGCTCTGAGGGGTGGAGGGTGTGAAATAATTTGTGAACACTTCTCCAATGTGGCTTATCGGAGTTCATATTGTTTACGTTCCTGCTCATGTTTTCTCCTCCATATCATGCAGTACATTAAAGCGAGGTTTCATTTGGAGCACTTCCAATTTTGGGAGCTGGGGAAACATTTGTTTTTCATAGAAACAAACTCTAGTGCACTTCCAATTTTTGGAGCTGGGGAAACATTTGTTTTCATAAAAACAAACTCTAGCGCACTTCCAATTTTTGGAGCTGGGGAAACATTTGTTTTCATAAAAACAATCTCTAGTTTTATTGAGGATCGTGAAGAGTTGTTAAGAAACCAACCTTTTAACTGAAAGAGGTGACCTTGTATTTCGATAAAAGAAGAGGTTAGAAAGGTGTGTTTAGTGTATTGTGCGAGTCTGTGTGAAAGCGGTTTTTACCTCTTCTGAGCCGAAGGCTCAAAGAGCTAATCATATGGCCATATGTCTGGCGTGTGGTGTGCGTCAACTTTTTGGAAAAAGGGCTATATCTCAAGAACCCCTTGACCAATTTTTGTCAAATTTGTCACAGGGTATCCTTGGTCCAAGGGCTTTCATTTGTATTAACACTAGGGTTGTGACCCTTTAACAAGGGGAGATAATTAGGAAAATGCTAACAAAGGTTGTGGTTCTTCCCAAAAACCAATGGGCAAATTATCACCAAACTTATGCATAAGGATGAGGATAGCTTGTAGATAAAAAATTGTTCAAGGCATCATCCTGGGGCAAAGGGTGTGGTATCAAGGTCACTTCAAAGTTGACCATAAAGTTCGTTTTGTTACAACTTTGATATTTTGCTTAGTATAAGGACTAGGATCATCAAATTTTGTCAGTTGATGCATCTTAGGACCGAATATCATGTTGTTTCAAAAGTAGGTCATGGTGACCTACTTTTTGAATTTTGCAGGTAATTATTATCAAATGGAGTTTGATGCATATCTTGGACAATTTTGAGCCTATGATCATCAAAAGTTGTAAGTTGATGGATCATGGGACCTTAAACTGCATCATGTAAAAATTATGTCACCATGACCTACTTTCTGAATTTTATGGCTAATCATTCATGAATACATTTTAGGTTGTTATTTCAGAGGTTTACAATCGTCAAACCTTGCAAGTTGATGCGTCAAGAGGCCTTGAAACATATTTATATAAAAAAGTAGGTCACGGTGACGTACTTTTTGAATTTTGCAGACATTCAAATTTCACATTTTCAATTTTAGATGCATATTTTTGGACACTATGAAAGCTAGTATCATGAAACTTTGTCAGTTGATGCATCTTGAGCCTTCATGGTCTGTTGACCAAAACGTAGGTCACCGTGACCTACTTTTGGAATTTGACGGCTATATTTTTATATTTCAGATACTATTTGACTTACAATTATCAAACTTTGTCAGTTGATGCATGTTCAGTCTTCAGAGTGTGTTGACTGAAAAGTGGGTCACCGTGACCTATTTTAGGATTTTGACGGCTATATCTGAATATTCCAGATACTATTTGACTTCAATTATCAAACTTTGTCAGTTGATGCATCTTGAGTCTTTGGAGTGTATCGACCAAAAGGTAGGTCACTGTGGCCTTCTTTTGGAATTTGACGGCTATATTTGAGTACAATTTAACTTGTCAGTTGATGCATCTTGAGTCGTCAGTGTGTCGACCAAAAGTAGGTCAACATGACCTACTTTTGGACAGTTACATTTAAAATTTCAGGTACTATTTGACTTAACATCATCAAATTTTGTTAATTGATGAATCTTGGTTAGTGAGAATTTTTGCCTGTTCTACAATGTATCAGAAGAGCGATTCTAGGCCCATGGGCCTCTTGTTTACTAATAGGCCTATAAGTAGACCGTATCATTATTTACCAAGGGGAAATAAATATACTGGTGAGTCTGATTGGAACTTTTAAGTAGCATAAAATACTAAAATAAGTAAAGTAACTTGTACTTTACCCCACCCCATCCCATGTTTTGTGAAATCAGTGGTAAATTAAGTGAACACTTTACGTTTACGGTTACGAACTTAATATTTTGATACTGAATAATCATTGCAGATTGTTTTCATTAAGTCTTTTTTTGTAAAAGCTCTAACGTCATTTTATTTGTGAACAACTCAAGATATTAAAGAATGTAAAGTAACAAAACCGACGTTTGCAATTCCATGGTTGATATCTAAATTCATTTTGTTGTAGGTACCGAAAATGTTGCTCTAAAAAAGTATGCCTACCTGTATCAGTACTATCTAGATTACATCTACTGGCCTTCCTATCTGATGATTGATGGTGATACCACACTTAAAAGCTGTTTGGATTTTACACCTTTTCGGAATGCAACGATATTTCGAATTCACTTAGCTCTTCTGACTAGTTACAACATTAAAGATCTGAGGTTTCATTTTATTCATGAAGGTAAACTGAAATTCATGAAGGTACATGTAAATTCAAATCACTCCATTTTCATTTGTTCGTATACTTTCTTTCACGTAGCGTACGATGTGTAATCATTCATCTATTTAGAACTACGTCTTGAATAGATGGTACCTAATTTTGTAATCAACTCCTATCACAACATTTATCTGACATCTTTCAGACATTTTACAGCTGTTATGCAAGCATTGAAAATATGTATGTGTCTTTTTGGAAGTGATCGGGCATTCTTTGAACAATTTACATGTACATGATATATTTGAACTTTTGTCATGTTAAAGCATGGTACCTACATTGTGTTATCAACTCCTCTCACAGCTTTCACTTAACATTTTCCAGACCTTGTACATTATATATGTTATAAGAATATTGAAGATATACATGCGACATTTTAAAAGTGCTTCCATTTTTGAAGGAAAAAAAATAAATTTAATTGTATGTTTTGTACTGTTGTCTATATGATAGCAACCATATTTAAAGCAACCCGGTAATTTCTGTTCTTGAATAAATTTTCGAAGATGATCCATAAAAGTATTTTTTTAAATATGGAAAATGGAATGGGAGACATTAGTTTTAGTGTGCTAAAACAATTCTCCTTAATTTGAATTGCTATTCGCACCAATAGGAATACTGATACAATTTTAGCGCATCTATATAAATTTTGTATTTTTAGTAAATTCCAACTGTGACACATCCTTCTCACGGGGGTATCATGTAGCGTATTAATTTAGACTGTAGACTGAGACTCGGCTCGGCAGCAGTGTCACCTAAGTGCACATTAATTGCTAGAACCGGGCGAAGCCGAAAGTAAAATCTCCAGACATGAATTATGAAGGACTGCTCTGAGATTCGGTGAAGCCGTCAGCCCAAATATTCAGCCAAGCCGAATCTCAGCCGTAGCGTATGATACATTTAGCGATTACGGTGCGATAGTTGCTGAAAGTGGCAGTGTTTACTATGGTATTTCTTTCTTAACTGTGATCCCTTTTAAGAATTATACATGTATTTTAACAGATGATGCAGATATCTGGTTTAATTATACGATCTACACAAATAGATGGAGAGAACTCCTACATTCGGGGACAGCAAAAATATCTGTCAATTCAACAACAGTGATTATTCCATTTCCACAACAAGTAGACTTTTTGCTGTTTAGGTTCTATTTCGTTGTTGGAGAGGGAACTGGAACTTCTAATGCATTTTTTTCACTCTGTGAATTAGAAGTCATAGGTAAGATATCTATCTCCCCCTCTCTCTCTGTGTATATGATTGATTGTTTGCAGTTTTAGCCACACTCAACAATTTTTCCGTTATCTGGTGTCCCCAGTTTTTATTGGTGGACGAGAAAACCCATGTATATATGTTAATAATACTCTAATCTCATGGCTGCGTAATATCGATCTACCGGTATATTGCGGTTCGTTGATAAAAACTAGCGTATTGCGATACTTTTTTAGTACCGACTAGATGAAGCGTGGGAAATCACAATTAAATAATATTATATAGAGGAAAGATATTTTAACGTAGTTCCACACTCTTGTGACGTCATAAGATTTCGCAAAGTCAATGATTTAATACGATCTGTGTATGACAGGAACATACATTTTGTTGGATAGTTTGTTTGTTTGTTTTGCTGTTTTCCACCACACTCAACAATTTTTCAGTTATCTCGTGGTACCCATTTTTTATTGGTGGAAGAGAGAAATCAGATACAATGTACCTGGGGAGAGACCATCGACCTTCCGAAAGTAAACTGGGAAACTTTCTCACTTACCGGCGCGAGTGGGATTCGAACCCACGCCGACCAGAAGTGAGAGGTCGTGTGATTTTGAGCGCCATGCTCTAAACACTCGGCCACGGAGGCCCCCATCATTTTGTTGGAGTCTTTCAAAAGTTACTGTAAACAGTTTTGTTAACCATAAAATGTTTAACAAGAGTACCGGAAACGGTACAATATACGCCCGTCGGACAGTGAAATCCAACCTGGAAGCATATTGTGCACTCTGAATTTATACAACGCACATTCTGAATAGAGAAAAGCTTTAAAGTGGATCATGGTGCACCAATACATCTGACATGTGAACTGATTATGTATTTCTTTAAGAGTGAGGTTAAAACAAATGTCGGTGCAATATCTATCTCTGGTGATAAAAAGTCCAGGAAACCATTTGATCTACTTTTAGCCCTAAAGTAGGTCATGGTGCACCAATTAAGTTGAAATGTGAACTGATTATGTATTTCTCTGATAGGGAGGTTATGACTAAATTTCAGAGCAATACCTTTGACACCCCCCCCCAACAAATCTGAAAAACTGTTTGACCTACTTCTACTCTTAAAGTACTGTAGGTCATAGAGCGCCAATCCAGCTGAAATGTTAACTGTACTTGTCTTCCTCCAAGAGGGAGCCTTTCACTAAATATCAGAGCAATATCTGTATCCGTAATGAAAAAAGCCCAGAAAACTGTTTGACCTATTTTTAGCTGACAAGTAGATGATGGATGGACCAATCCAGCTGAAATGCAAACTGAACTTGTATTCCTCCAACAGGAAGCCTTTGACTAAATTTCAGTGCAATGTCTGTATCCATAATAAAAAAAGCCCGGAAAACTGTTTGACCTACTTTTAATCCTAATGTAGGTCATGGACGAACTGACCAATCCAACTGAAATGCAAACTGAAGTTTATTCCTCTAAAAGGAAGCTTATGTGTACATTTATGGACAACATCTTTATCTGTAACGAAAAAAAAGTCCGGAAAACTGATTGACCTACTTAGAGCCCTAAAGTAGGTCAAGGATGGACCAATCCACTAAAAGCAATCTCACTCTTACAATTCTTGAGGGAGATATTGTGACCAAATTTCAAAGATATACATGCATCCATTATGAAAAAAAGTCCGGAAAACATGACCCGGACGGACAACCGGACAGACAGCACCATAACACAGTCTAATGACAGACGTATAAAAAGTCTAAGTTATATAAGAAATGAACATCACTTTTGAGCTGTTCATGGTCAATATGAACAGATTTGGATTTGAGGTAAATTCTGTGAATCGCGCTAGCGATTGTTAGACCGTTCTCGGTACTCTGATTTTTCCTACGATTACACCGTTTACCTGATCAATATATAGGGCTTAGGGCAGATGTGACCGGTCGACAGGGGATGCTTACTTTCCCATGGGTACGCTATCTCACATCTGGTCTATCCAGGGACCCGTGTTTGCCCAACTCTTTATTTTGTATTCCTTAAACGAAATATGAGATTGATCACTGTTCGTTATCTTCACCTTTCATCCACTTTTGACCAAACAAAGTGTTTTATCCTAATGTTAAATGTGATATGATAAAACTCCAATATGCCTCAGTTTTATTTTAGAATTGCTTATGTGATATTCAGTTCGGAGTTAATCCTACGGGTGGAGATATTGGTTTAGTAATACAGGGTATAAGATCTTGTCGATGCAGAATACAAATGCTTATTTGAAACAAGATGCGCCTCAAGAACTACAATGCATGTATAACAGTGCTTTTCCCTTTCAGGATGTCCAGTAAATCAATATGGGAGCCCATGCAGGCCTTGTCCGTCACAGTGTGGAAGATGTAACGCTGCCGACGGAACATGTATATGTCAGAGTGGATACACGGGAGAGAACTGTGCAGAGAGTAAAAAGCAGAAATCAATGTCTATATTTTCAGTTTTTATTTGGTAGAACTATGTGCAAGTATAATTACATTATTTCTGATGTAAAACATTGGGTTTAATTCTTACAGAGTGTTCGAACAACACATACGGTATTAACTGTGTATACAGCTGTGGACACTGTTTCAACGAAACGTGTGATCACGTGACTGGAGATTGTTTATTCGGCTGTACCGAGGGCTGGAAATCAAAAAGTTGTAAAGAAGGTAAAACGTTTCACTGCCGCTAAACATTTTCTAATTACTGTTATGTTTAACTGTTGTTATCAGTTAAAGGACACATGTCATGTTTTCAAAGTATACAAAATTACATGCATTTTGTCTTCTTTATGCTTATAGTAACTAATTATAATAGTTCGTTCGCCGAAATTTTGCGATAATTAACCACAATATAGACTTAAATCTAAGCCCTGATTTCAAAAAGTCTAGTTAATTAGGTAGGTTGTCACGTGGTACAGTGACGTCACATGTGCCCTTCGGATTGTGAAAGTACTGTGAGATATTATTAAAAACTCAGCTTTTAGGGGTCTAATTTATTCAGCATGGGCAACATTTAAATCGATGTTGACAAATTTCCGGAGTTTTATATGTTTTCGCCACCAGTGCATACAAATAGCGATGTAAATACCCAAATATAGCAAGGAATGTGAGTATGAAATCGGCAATATTGCGAGTAAATAATGTTTATATGGGTCGCTGTCTCTAAACTTTTTGGTAATGTTATTCCTTTATACATCTGTAATTGGCGCCGTTTTTGTAAAATAATCAGTGCAATCATTATTATCCCCTCGCGCAACTAGTTGTGGAGGGGATATAGCATCGCTACTGTGCGTATGTCCATGTGTTTGTGTGTCCATTACAGCTTGTGGGCAATATTTAAAGAAAACCTTTGCACTAACGATTCTCAGCCTTCGCATACATATGTGGTATTGTACAAAGACGAACCCTATTCATTTTCAAGTTAATCGGTGAAATATTTCTTAAAATATCGCGTCTTTACTACCTAAAAACCGTGAAATTTTATGTATGAGTTGACAATACTCACTTCCGGTTAATTTAAACTGGTACCCTGTCAAGTTACGATTCTGGTCGCTTCGGTTGCACCAATTAACAGGGAACCAGTTTAAAGAAAACGAGACAGCTTACGTCTGCTGCAGGTAAGTTTGTATTTGTATATTGTCATATCAGTACACGTTGGCGTGCGCAAAGACAGTCTGTAGGAATTAAAAGCGCCATCTTTGACAATGAGTAATTAAAATAATAATTTGATGAACGTCGCGGTTTCATTACCAGATTACCCCAAGAATTAATTCAGATTACCGCATGTGTCTGTTTACAGAATTAATTCTGAATTAATTCTTGAGGCGTACGTAATTCTTGAAAGCTATAAAGATATTTCACAAGTTTCGTCGACCTTTCAACACCGGTATATATGTTTTTACATAACGAAAAAATAATGCTTCCGTGGGAATTTTCTGAGTTCATGCATTCTGCATACAACAACTGTGAGGTATATTCAGGTAAGTAAATTACTGAAATTTAGTGCATACGTGATATGTTTCTGCTAGGAATAAGGGAAACTGCCCAATCACGTATGTATACGTCCCCTCCCCCCCCCCCCCCCCCCCCCCCAAGTTAATAGCGAGCGAAGCGACGCGACGAGATCGCTCCAATGATTACACATATGAGTCACGTGATTTGCTCTTTATCAGTTGAAAAAAGATGAGTATCACCCATAATGCTTCTGGAAAAATGTCGCCGTCACTGCGGTATACTTCGTTGACAATCCCGTAATCAAATTAATTAGATTGTTTAGAAAGTCACATAAACGTTTTTAAATTCCAGACAAGATTTCTCATAGCTTCAAACGTTTTGTGTTTGCTTGGTTTGAAAGAAGAAGAAATTTGTTGCTAATATGACGTCACGATGTAACTGTTTACATCCACCGCATGATATTTCCCGCGTTAGATAAAGAGGCGGATAAAATGTCTATAAGTCGTTGCAAGATGTTAATGGGCTTCGCTCGTCTCAACGGTCACACCGTACAACATATTATGCACCTTGATAGGTTTATTAAAAATGCCATATTGATTACCCCCACCACCAACACCTAATGATGCTAAAGGTATCTGAATTTTAATCAATAGTAAATAGCTATATATATTTAACAAAAACCTATATATGAATATAATGCATGCATATGTTCATGACATTTCCTACGGCGAGGGGATGCTCCGCTTAGTGGTGCCCTTGTTTATTTTTGGATTAGACAAATTATAAACGTTACATTGTTGACAACTAGGCCCTAGGCCAAGCTACTGTCACGGGTGCATATCGGAAAGAAAGAAAAAGAAGAAAAAAACAACACAAATCAATAAAAATAATCAAATTTAAAGTGGAAATCACATTATTTATTTTGATATAGCAATCTTATTATTATTTTTGAATTGTGATCAGCACGTCGTTAGGAAGTGGGAGAACGGCGTTATACTGACGCACTCTTGAAAGATTTTACGAGTTCAAAGAGGACATAATTTTATAATTCAATTTAAAGTTAGGAAATAAAATATTCTGTTACTTACCTAATTAAAAGTTCAATTATTTTATATCATTATTTTTTTTGTAAATCTGATCTACCAGTTGGTAGAAACTCACAAGTTACAATGTATATGTTGTAACAAAGTGAAGGTCAGTTGATCCGAGTGTGTATTGAATTTGAAGACCATATGATAACAGAATGTATGCTGTAGTCCTACCAGTACTTATATAGCTTCGATATATTCATTTTCTCGCAGTTTATCGGGGTCTCTGTCCAAGCGGTTTTTGAAAAGGTGACTGGGTGTTTGGTAACACATTCTCACTGTGACAACAGAAATTCGTAAACAGTAGCCTTCTTCTTCATTTTATATAAGCCATTTGAAAATGTATGATCTTTTCATTTAACAAAACCTTTAAGAATATATAGCATTTTTATGAGTAAATTTTGGTCAAAACATCGGTATTCTATTTTTAGTAACACAGCTCTGAGAAGGTGCGTCATATGAAAAAAATATTATCACCAAATGATTTCCTATAAACAATGCTACTATATATATATATATATATATGTATGTATCGGCTCAATTCCTGACGGTCGACTTATCACCCTCTGTCTGATATTTACGTGCAACCATACTTAAGGTAAAGTTCTTGCTCCAACAAAAAATTGTCCGCGTCTTTCTTCTCGTACCTTCCTTCGAAAAATTGAAAAATATCCAGTCTAAATCCTTTCTACCGACAACTAGTACACCCGAACACGGCACAAAACATCTTAATGCAATTTTATTTACAAGCCGTTAACGTGATAATTGGGTTTTTTTGTCGATTAAATCTAATCTGTTTTTCGAATGACTAATAGATGTTTTCAACCCGAGGGTGCATATGACGTCACACATAATGGCGCGTAAAATAGCGAAAGTAAATATGCATATCGCAAGATTTGAATTTTATCGTTTTCTTACTCAAAAACTACGCAAAATATTTCATTTAAACAGATTTAAAGTAGTTTTAGGCATGAAAAGTATTGATTTTGCTGAAAAAATGAAAAGTTTAGAAACATGCATGTGTCCTTTAAGATCCAACACTCCATCAATTTTAAGTGATGGATATTTTACAAGAGAAGCCCTTAGTATTTACATTACCTAGCGAAACAAATACAGTTTAAGTTGAACGAAACTGGGGAACTAAAATAAACTCCTGCTAGACTAGAACACCCATGGCAATAAAGGCCAACAACTTCATTTTTATACGACCGTCTGTTTGCCAGGACCTTCTTGGAAAAATACAAAAGGAACTGTAAGCTCCAGGATCTAACAACTTGGTACATTCAATCACCATTGTGAAAGGAATATGCCGATTATCTCAAGGTCAAAGTTGTAATATTACTTAGTAGGGAAACCATGTAGGCAGGATACAGATCGATCCGTAAGCTCCAGGATCTTCCAAGTTGATACTTTTGATCACCATGATATGATAAAAATGCCTATTATTTTTCAAGGTCAATGTCGTAGTATTAGTTAATAGGAAAACATTGTAAGCAGAATAGATTCCTAATTATTGGGGATAAGATCGTCAAATTTGGTACACATACCTCTCATGCCAAGTGGAGAATGTCATTATTGTTCTTCAAGGTCAAAGGTCACGATCGTAGTATCGCGTAGTAGAAAACATTGTAGACAGTATATAGAACAATTATTGGGGACAAGACCGTCACACGTGGTAGAAATACACCTTATGCCATGCGGAGAATGCCTATTGTTTATCAAGGTCAAGGTCATAGTATCACTTAGTAGAAAAACCTTGTTTTCGTTACAAATACAAATATTGCCCTGAGATGTAGTCACAAGGTTCCTCTCGGAGGAATAGAAGTTCAGTTTGCATTTCACTGGATTAAAACCGTGACCTACTTAAGTAAAAGTAGGTTAAATAATTTTCCAGATTTTTTTTGTCTTTATGAATACAGGTTTTGCCCTGAAATTTTGTCACACCCTCTCTCTCGGAGAAATACATAAACGGTTCACACCTCAACTTGATCGGTGCACCGGACCTTTTCTCATCATGGATACAGATATTGTACTGAAGGTCTAACGGGCGTATGTTGCACCATACTCTTGTTCCATTTATGGTTTAAAAGGAGTCGGTCATAATGACAATGTGTTTTTCATTCTCAAGACATTTTGAAATTAATTTTATGCTTCTAGTCCTCATGTTGCAAAGATGTTCGTATAAGGCTTCTGTATATATAACAGTTAGTATGTGTGTTATCAAAATAACACGTAGTTCCGTACAGAATTTTTGTTTTCTAATAAAAAAAATATCTTAAATTCCAACCACACCACTATATGATTGGGTCATTAATGCTTCTCAAGTCAGGTAACATTACCAGTAGAGCAAATATATTCATTACAACTATAGCTTAAGCTTCAAAGTGGAAACATTAAAATGTCCTGTCTTAAAAGATTTATAGAACTTTGATTGTCGAAGACAACGTTCAACAACGGCAGCTTTCTAGAAAATTTACATAACTCCGAAATAAATCATATTTTAGTTTTGTCTCCAGGAGAAATCTCGTTTTACAAATGTAGGTATGTAGAGGTCCCTTTCAGAATTCGCGTTTTATCTATTTCAATTGTGTTAATCGCGCCGATCAACATTTAGTCTTTCTTTTAAGATATTTCACACTACTTGCTGACAAAATTTCGTTTTGATACATGTTCTTCTTTGTCTTCGATATTGCAACACTTTAAAGAGAAAATATCAATGTCCAAGAAGGTTTACATAGGAATTACACTATTACCCTTGTTTAGAATTAAGCCGCGTTGCTTTGTTCATTTAGCCTGTAGCAGTGGCTGGTATGGACAGAACTGTGCAATGAGATGTAGCAGTCATTGTTCAACACCTGATGTGTGTGATCTCGTGACCGGAAGTTGTCCTGGAGGATGTGCCACCGATGAGACCTGTGACCTCGGTTTGTTATTTTGTTGTTAAACTATTCCTGCTTTCCTCATTATTTTCTTTGATAAGTAGTAATACTATATCTGTTTTTTTCTTTCAGTTGATACAGTTAAATGTAAGTATTGAAATCACTTTCATTGCTATCGGAGTTCGAGCTGTTTCACATTTGTATATTGAGCTTTCGTACGATGTATTTTTGTCCGTCGCTTAAACTGTAGACTATTAATTCCATTTCTCAATGAATGCATTATTATTGACATCGACATTAACAATTATCCATCCAGGAGACAAAGTAAACCATTTCTCCCTTTCGTGCGATTATTAACTAACAAATTTCATAGATTTCTCCGCATTTCAGCTGTTTAATTTTTTTTTCAACATACGTCTTCAAATGCTCTTATTTTCAGAAGAGTTGCAAAAACATATAAAAATAAATTACAAAACAAGACAACACTTTAAATGATTAGAAAGTTTGTGCGTGAGGTAAAAGTTTGTGCGTGGGGTAAAAAAAACCCAATGTTTGTAGCGTAAATCTACTTGCTCTTAACTGAATCAGTATATCTGCTTGCTTTTTTACTGAATCAGGCTTTGGTTGGGCACCACCATTTGTGTCTGTTGTCTACCACAACGTAACATGGAGAAGACAGGAGGAGTTATCTGTGATCAGATTTGACCCAGCGGTTACCCTTATGTGCAACTTTAGCTTGAAGTCCGACGAAGATTTGTTATATGACGTCACCTGGCTCATTGACGGACTGGAAGTTGTTAATCAGACGGTTGATTCGTCCAGTAATTACACGGCTGTGATAACGGCGCATGACTTCCTCCGAGCGCAAAGGAAAATTGGATCAAACGTAAGAAATTATTTCTGTAATGTTAAAATTGCCACTGGAGACCCTTTTAATTAGGTCCACGTCATATGACGGGTGCCTTATAGTAATCACTGTTCATTGGTCAGTAAGCACGCGATAAATGGTTCATAAATTTGATACATAATGCTTGGATTAGGCAGAGGAGGACCCCTTTCGATCCTAAGACTTATCGATAAGGCTTTGTGCATACACAGTTACGTGGCTTAAAACTTTGTAATGTTAATTCGTTTCTATTACATGTGATATATTCAAACCATGCAGATTCAACCACCCGACCAGATACACGTAGTTCAGTCGTGGAGCACCTGGTGGCTATGTTCATTGCGGGACCATTTATGATTTGTCAGGTTTCTAATTGCATTTCATGAACAATGTAATATTGAACCTGTAAATTATCTATTGTCGTGATTCACTCTTCGTGTATTCTAAATATTTATTTCTTAAGACTCAATACAACTGCCCAATTCCACATGAAAGGGTGAAGTTAACGGCCAGTGGTCAATCTCACAATTCCTACAAGCAATACAAAATAGAGAATTAGGCAATCACTGACCCCTGGATATACCAGAGGTGGGATCAGGTGCCTAGGAGGAGTAAGCATCCCCTGTCGAGTGGTAACATATATATATATATGAATACATATGCAATCTTACTATGACCGAAACATATCATTTGAAGGTGAACCATGAATAGCAACCTGATAATAACCGAATTACAAGGATATATGCAAGTGTGTGACATGATATTCCATCCTCAACTATGGAAACATGATCGTGTAATTTCAATTTATGCAAATATAACGAAATGTATTTATAGTTAGAGACACTAAACACATATTCGATGTGAATTAGATATTTCATTCCAACCATGGTTTTTTTTTTTTTTTATTGACATATATATACTTCTGAACAGAATATTAGCTGGACTCTTCTTTTAAAGAGGCATATTCACCAAAAGCTGAAAATTTTCAAATTGTATTTTCTACTTTTAATGTTTACAAAGAAATGGGCAGCAAAAATTTGAATATCAGTTGTCCAGTTAAATGAGAGATACAGAGCTCACAGTTCTCTGTTATGTAAACAGGACTCGTGTCAAAGTTATATGTACTGGTAAAAAATCGTTTAAAGTAGATTTGGTTTTTGTTTTAAACACGATATTTTCTATTAATCATTCTATATGTTTACATAACAAAGGCTTGTGAGTGTTGTATCTCATTTGTAACTCAACAACTGACATTCAAATTCTGATTGACCATCAGGACATTGAAATGAAAAAATAAAACTTTTTTCCAGCTCAGATCATGACCATGAATTTAAGGATGGTTGTAAAAGTAATTGTGGACAATTTCCTGAGCGTGCGTTGTACATGTATGTCCTGTTTCCTTGGACCCCCGTGTAATGAGAACTCCGCCATTTACCACCGTTTTTGTTTTCTTTTGGTGAAGTTATTTGTTTAACAATTTATTTACAATATTTTTTTTAATTTCAGGGTTAGGTTAATTTTTAAATGTGGGGTTTTTCAGTTCATTATTATTAGAAAAAATTACGAAATATATATATTATAAATGTATACCCATTTCTTTGCTCCCGTCATGAAGATAATCATATATATTTCTGTCAGGTAAACTGTAAGGTTGGTGCAAAGCGTGAACGAGGAAACGTCCCTTGCATTTACAAGGTCGGAAATCCATTCTTCGCAGGTATAAAGGTATGCAACTTTATCATAGGAAAAAAGATCAATCTCAATATTCAAATAAATACTACAGGATATGATTAGGGCAAACACGGACCCCTAGACACACAAGAAGTGGTGTCTATGGGTTATAAAAATCCCCTGTTTGAGGGTCAAACACGCACGACCCCTATATCTTCATCATGTAAACGGAGTATTCCGTGTTCAAAATCAGTATGTAAGAAACGTAAAGAAACATCAGCAACCGTTTTTCTTCTTCAGATAATTAACCCTAGTATAGAGCTAGAAAGGAAGGGATCTAGTAATGTCGAGCTGGAGATGACGATCCCGTTCGCCTCAGAATCTCTTTATTTCAACGGTGTTCCACAACCAGTTAGCAACCTGAATATACACATGGTTTTCAGAACGGACGATTCGTCAACATGCAGTGGGAGAGGATCGTCAAATCAGTGTGAGGTCAAAGTGAAAGGGTACAGCTATAGCGACAGACATAAATACCAGAATGGTGAATGGAGACAGAATATATCATTTCCGGTTTACAACCAAGATACCGATGGTTACGTCATCAGTAATGCAATGACTCTACAACTAAAAACAGGTGGAACTAACGGGAACGGGAGTAAAATATTTGAACATGTTCTACTGGCCAATGTTTCGGTAAATTCTGCCGCATTTCATTGAATTCTTTTGATCCTTCCTTTTGAAAAAAGAGGAATGTTGGTTTGCATGACACACACAAAAATTGGTACGTTGATACATTTTTATCAGTAAATGACCCCATTAGTGAACATATCTTATAATATTACGACTCTTTCTCATGTTTAACGTTTTTAGTGTCATAAATCGGTTCACTTTAGATATTAAAAATTAGCTTATTATCTTGCAACCATTTGCCTGCCAAAGTAGTATAGTTACCCCAAGTAATAGAATAACCAATAGTTTCACTATCATTACTAACATTCTAAATTTGAAGATCATCCTTAGATTGCCTTCTGGTTCAACGTAATCTGAAAGTACATGAATTCCTGTACGTGGTTACCCTCATGATTCTTCTTTAAAATCCATCCCGATACAAAATCAGTAATAAAACAACACAAGAGGCCGATGGGCTACATCGCTCACCTGAGTCACTTTGGCCCATATTTAAAGATTTTCCCTATATATTCCCATGTAAAACTTTAATCCCTATTCTGGCCCCAACCCATCACCGGGGTAATGGTTTTTACAAAGTTGAGTCTGTATAATGTCAGGAAGCCTTCATGTACATGTAAACTTTTTTGGCCCGGTGGTTCTTGAGAGAATATTTGTAGATATTTTCCCTCTATATTTGTATGTAAAAGTTCGATCCTGTATTGTTGTCCCACCCTGTCCCCGGGGGGCTGTGATGTTAACAAACTTGAATCTGCACTATGTCAGGAAACGTTCATGAAAGGTGCAGATAACAAACAGTGAGTTGAAGAGACTTTTAGTATGACATCTCCCTGACCTGCCACTCGCCAAAAATCCTTAGGTAACGCTGTAGTTACTTGGAAAATGTGCTCCGAAACGTAATTTTTGTTTCATACCTTGTGTATTTTATTATATCGGTGGAAGGCCAATCTCTAAAGCTTACAAAAAGCCTGAAACGATTACATGAATCAAAAGAGGGATGAGATAGAATTCACACATTTCAGAGAAATTAATGCCACCAAAATATAATTATAATTATCAAATAAAAACAACAACAAAAACGGGGAGAGGGGTAGCAATATCCATACTTCAGGTGCCTGTAATATTTATAACTGACCTCACCCTAGATTGGCATTTTTTTGTGATTATCTCCCCTTTAAAGGGGGCATGGCCCTTTGTTTGAACAAACAGTTTGCCAAGTTTGGTTGAAATTGGCGCAGTAGTTCTAGAGAAGAGGTAGAAAATGTAACAAGTTTACAGACATAGGACGGACAGATAGGACGGACAACAGGCGATCAGAAAAGCTCAGGTGAGCTACTAACACACTAAATGGACTAGCAACGACACACAGCACTTTTAATGTTGTAGCAATGTACTACCAAGGGTATAGCATGATAACATAATTATACAAATTGGATTAGTCTAAAAATTTAAGCTGTTACCAGATCTACGTGTCCTTCTAACCGCTTCTTGATAAAAACTTTGAATACCCAGAATAATCCATTCATCACCCAAGTAGAAATTGATTTCTGTCCAATTCCTTCCTCAATGAAAAAAAAAAAACCAACACCGAACAAAACAATCACATTTCTTACTATTTGAAACTTCAAATTAAAATGAACAAGAGACATACATGCCTTCACCTGAATATTACATGCATTTACGATTTGGAATTTAGAACAAAATCGGTTCGGAATTGATATGCAAAATTCTAATATTCAGCAAAAATATAAAATAAAATGTGTTGTCTCGAATATGATTATCCTGATGAAAGGCTTTACATAACATATGTAAAGTTAACACAATATGACTAACGTGTACCTGTCTTAAAGTCAAAAACATAGGGTAGCAAAATTCACAATTTTGGTACATCCCTTTCTGCATTTCCTTGTTATAGTGATTTAGTTTTGATACCTTATGTGCAAAATTAGTTTTTCAAAAGATAAAAAACAATATTCACTATAATTTTGATCACACTATGAAACCAAAACTATAAATCAAGAAGTTAAAGATGTTCAATTGTTAATACATTTAATCCCCGACCAGCTAATGATTGTAAAAGGTACATTGCAACAATTAGTGATATATTGATCACTTAGTGATTTAAGTGAATATTATCATGTAGTCGGAGAATCATACAGTTTTTCTGTTACCAGTATAAATATATTTTGAAGAAACAAAAGAAAAAGAAATACGATTCTTCAATTATTTTGTCCTATCATTTCAGTATCAAAGTAATGAAGTGTTTTTAGCATTTCAAATCTTAGTGTATTAAATTATTTGGGAGGTGGTATCTATATAAGAGTTTGTAATTACTAAGTATTTCTTCTTTCAGATCCGTGTTCGAGATGCAAACAATGTATGGAAAGGAAGGTCGTGTGGTGTTAGAACAGACCCCCACATGTATACATTTGATGGAAAGTAAGGATATGTAAGATTTATGCAAGCTTGTTTAACCTACTCCGTCAATTTACCAATTTTAACCTCTGGCAATGGATCAATTTGAACTAAGAAACATGATTAGGAGGTTCCGTAGAATGGAAAAGATGAAGATAACAGAAAGTGATCAATCTCATAAATCCTAGAAAGTACATACGTTGTGACATTTCTATCCTCAACAGGTAAACGGCGTTATCTGTAGTCAAAATGATTCAATAAAGAGTGGTCTGAAATACCAGAAGGAAATAAAAGACACTACAGTCGTCTACTTCTGCTTCATACTTAGATATTGTATTGAAATATACATTAACGGCAAATTAACAACTTCACTTTATGATAAACGGGATGATTTCAGCTTCTCCATCGTCAATTTTCCATATTTATGTAACAACATTCCATCATCACCTGCATATGGTGTTTACATCTCTCAACTGATTCGATACGCAAGAGCTTGTTCTCTGTATGATCAGTTTTGAAATCGAGGCGGCTACTGACAAAGTTGATGGTGGAGGGGTGTCAACAATGCCGTTTAAAGTCAACATTTTGCAAATTATATGGTCGTTATAACAATCTAGTTTATCAATACAATCTATCATTGGGTCGAATGATGTTCGACTTGTTTCATAACGATTGTTAGGTCGTTCTCGGTACGCCAATTCTGTCTACGGATAATTCCGTTTACCTGATCAAGACATTGGGTTCACGGCGGATGTGGCCGGTCGACAGGGGATACTTACTCCTCCTAGGCACCTGGCGGCTGTTTCGCTAAACAATCGTAGATCGTAAACGTAGACTTAAATGTGAACGTAGCACGTAAGACCGTTTCACTAAAAGTTACGATTTGCGATTTACGATCAATATTGATCGTAACCCTACGAGTGGTCTAGGGCTATCGTAAGTGCTCCTACATGCACGTAAATGAGCAATATGGCCGCCATGCTGGCCCGCCTGAGATCATTTTGTGGTAATATTTACCTGACTGAGTTTGTTTATACTTTGTAGGAAGAAAACAATCACAATGACTTGCAGTCTGCTTTTGCACAAAAATATTGTACAGTCCGAGCCCGAATCTTAAATCAATATTAGAGTTGTCCTTCTTTGTTACGCACACCCACAGAAATGCCAGTCTCACAGGGGTCAAGCCCGTTTTGGGCCCGGGCTCTGTGATACCACAGATATAGTAAATTCATTGTATCACAGAGTTCGGGTCCAAAACGGGCCTAGCCCCTGTGACCAGTCTGCTGAAGTAAATGTAAAGGCAATGAATTCATATTTTAAAAAGTGAGGAGGGGGGGGGTGTAGTCCATATATCAAACTTTGCATATAATGATAACGAGAAGAGTTGTTAGAAAAGTAATATGGGGAGGGGGTGTTATTGCTACATGTGCCTGCATCACCGTTAGTGTACATGTATATTTAACATTAGGCAGAATTCAAGTAATTCTCATAGACATGTTCAGAAATTAAGTTTCTTTAGAAACAGTTCATTTAAATCCGAGACGTTGCGATTCGACGGACTCAGTTATTTTTTTCTCGTCAGATCAATACTTTTGATGCAACTGACTAACTGCATAATATATGCACATTCGAATGATAAACATTACAAATTTTAAGGAAAATATGATAATAACATGATTTGGTAATGGGAGAGGGGTTAAAATCCCAATTTTGCAAGTGGAACGTTTCTGTAGTTTTATGAAGGTCGTTAGAAATTAAACATACAAACGTAGACCTGGCCTAAATTTTGCAGCCCTTCACCGGCAGTGCAATATTAATAATAATTTTTAATAAATGATCTGGAATATACATCATCACGTAAAGATGGAAGTTAGCATATGCTTACATGCCTAAACGGAAAAAAATATATGTATATAAAATACAAACGCATGGGGAAAATAAATCTAAAGTCATTTAAGGAAGAAATTGAGCCCATGATTTCTTTAAAATTTATACAAATAAGTGAATAGATATGTCATTAGTGTTATAGCGTATTTTACAACAATGTTTAAACGCCGGAGTTCATGTATATGTGTGTGTGTGTCTATATATATATATATATATATATATATATATATATATATATATCCATGATTTGATGCAGGATAAAATTTTCTATACTCGTGTGTAATTTTATTTTCATTTTATTATTATTATTTTTTTTTTAACAAAATCATTTCATTTTCTTATTTTTTTAAAATCCTTTGAACATAGTTTACTTGACATTTAAAATTCTAAAATGTAAATCTTTTATGTTATTTCGTATATCATTTTTTTTCAAACTTTTAGTTACATGAAAGTCAATAAAAATTATCCTATCAATTGTTTAAACGTTACACTAGAAATCGGGCTAAAAATTTCCATTATTTTTTGTTGACAACATGTTTGGGTTACTGTAGACGATAGGGATATGTTTAAAACCTTTAACCATGAGGAAATAATGATTGAATATTTCTTTCCATGGTAGGATTAATTTTAAATCTACCTCCATAGAGAAAAAGAGTTCTAAAAAGTCAGACGTAAATCGCAATCGTAAGTGTTACGACTACGATAGGTTTCGTGAAACGCTCGTATACGTGCGAGTCAAATGATCTTAAACGTAATCGTACGTTTACGATCTACGATCGGTTAGTGAAACGGCCGCCTGATCCAACTTCTGGTATATCCATGGGTACGTGTATATTTTAATGTTTATATGATTTATGAGATTGATCACTGTTCGTTATCTTCACCTCTTATTGTATATTAATGTTTTACATGTATCATGTGACGTGCTCATCGCCCATGATTTCTGAAATTATCACATTCATTTCTGGTGTGTGCAATTCTACGGAGTTTGAAAAGGGTTGTCTGTTGTAATCTCGAAATAAGAAAAGTTAATCGTCTTTAACAATTTCAATCTTATCTGCAGACCTTATGAATGTCAGATTCCCGGACAGTTTATCAACTACAGGAATCAACGTTACTTACAATGGGTAATGTGCTGTCAATATCTAATTCTCTTTAAACTTGGATATGGAATGACTCCATAAAGTTGGATAATTCTGTTGTTCTGAGATATAAATGCAGATTTTAACTTACCTGACAATTACATTGAGAAACAGCATGACAATAATGTTAATATATAAATATTGCATGTAGTTGAGGGTAGCATTGAAAATTTCCACACCTCGAAAAACCATAGTCAACCCCGGCAAGCAGAAAGACTTGCATCGGTTAACATTTGCTCTAGCAAGTTCATCGTTACTGTAAACGTGTTATATTTGGCGTGTACGATATTTGGCGGAAATCGTTTTTTCAACAAGTTAGCGTAGATTTGATTTAGCGCATTCCTGAATTACTTTAAACATCTAGATTTACGGATGGCATTTAGCGATGTACTTGATTTAGCGAAAGCTGCGTTCCGCCAAAGGCGCTAAATAGAATACACAGCCAAATGTAATACATTTACAGTATTTCGGATTTCAAACATTTCGGTTGAGCATCACTGAAGAGACATTATTTGTCGAAATGCGCATCTGGTGCATCAAAATTGGTACCGTATAAGTTTTACATCAATCACTGTCATGCGATATTTCGTATATCGATGCGGGTATTCGTATTTTTTTTTATAAATGCTCAAACGACGTCGTCTAACAATCAACGGCGAACCGTACGCGCATAAATTTGACGTATTTGATAATTGTTATAATATCACCCGTTGTCAATGAATGTTACCCGTTGCTAAATATCATCACCCTGGAGCGCGTGCTTTCTGTTCTCAGAGGGTAACAATATGTTGTTTTTTTCCAAATGCTTCTCGACCAATCAGCTTCGAGTATTTTACATGAAAGTATAATAAAAAGTTTTAACACATTTGTATTACATTACGTTGTAATTTGTGATGTAACTTCTTATCTGAATTTTGTAATGAATTAGATTGATATCTGTGTATTCGAACTATACCCAATAGATCCAATCGAAACACCACTTATGCTCCCTGCGATACAAAAACGGTCCCTGGTGCGTCTGTGCAGTCGCGGCCAGAGCCGGCAGAGATGTGTTTGTCATCGATCTCTGCGGAGGAAGTGGCGTCATCAACTTTGTGTTGTGTGAGGACAACATTCTAAAAGTGGTGAAAGTCCACGACAGACACTACAAGGTAATACTTGTGATTGTTTTAGCGCCAATGTTGAAGACTGTCTTTTAACCTATATACGTGTACACACAGCGAAATTGCCTCACTTGACTTTCAAACGTGTGGATTTCTTTCGGTAATCATTCGAAAAAACCCACATGCGAATTCCATGCAAAGTTATTTACATTATATTTATGCAAAAACCATGTACTTTTAGTGCAATTCAAAAATATTATACAGAATATATTTGGCCGGTTCTCGTATAATAATCGCGCAGTATTCGAATGTCAATGTTGCAATATCTATGTTAAAATGCTATCGTGAAAAGAAAGCATAATAAAGATTTATTTTGTACATTTCCAAATTCTAAACACATGAAACTGAATAGAAAAATATATATCATCAGTTGCTGCTCAGTTCATTTTATATATGTTGGAAGTACGCGGATTCCAACTAAAATTATCATATGTAATGAAAATTAAATACAGATTGTCTATAACCGGATATTCAGCTAATATGTTAAACCAATCAACAAAACCATCTTAAGGCTGTCTGAAATCATATCTTCTATGTTAGTTTATTTTCTTTAGTTGATTTATGTATTGGTTGATTGATGTTTTCCGCCACACTCAACAATTTTTCAGTTATATGGTGGCGCTCAGTTTTTATTGGTGGAAGAGAGAACCCAGATACAATGTACCTGGGAAGATAACACCGACCTTTCGAAAGTAAACTGAGAAACTTTCTCACTTACCGGCGCGAGGGGATTCGAACCCGCGCCGACAGAGGTGAGAGGCCGTGTGATTTTGAGCGCGATGCTCTAACCACTCGGCCACGGAGGCCCTTATTATCGCCAGGCTCGGAATACTATTACATAATCAATGTTCGCATTACAAGCCCATGTTCAGCTAGAATCCCTAACATATTTTGAAAGTTGGGATAACGAACATAGATCTATCTAACAACTGTTGTAAGGAATACAGAATTAAGAATGAGGCAGACACGGAACCCTAGATATATCAGAGGACGAATCAGATGTCCAGGAGGAAGAAGCATCCCATGTCGACCTGTGACACCCGCCGTGATCCCTATACCTTGATCAGGGAAACGGAATAATTCCTAGTCAATACCAGTGAATAAAGGACGGCCAAACAATTAGTATAAAAAAGTCAGGCAGCATTTCACCTAATGACAGGTTCTATTGGCAAATTAGGTCGTTCTAACGACCATACAATTGGCAAAATAATGACTTTAAACGAGACTTTTGAAACCCCTGTAGCATTAGCGTGTGTGTCCGTAATCTGTCTCGATTTAAAAACTAATCATATGCAGAACAAGATCTTGTGTATGGTGTGCGGATAGGGCCATTTGCAAAAGTGTAACTGCGCAACAAGCAACGCACCTTCGCACTCTCACGCCAACAAGCAACGCGCTTTCGCGCCAACAAACAACGAGTCTTTGCACCGTCACGCCAACAAGCCAACAAGCAACGCGCCTTCGTGCCAACAAACAACGCGCTTTCGCGCCGACAAACAACGCGCAGTCACGCTAACACAACTTTACACATCTCGCGCTTGTCTGCGCGAAGGCAAGTTGTGTAAAGTTGTACTAGCTTGACTGCGTGTTGCTTGTCAGCACAAAGGCGCGTTGCTTGCTGGCGAAGGTGCGTTGCTTTTTGGCGTGGCGGCTTGTTGTGAATAACGCGCAGTCATGCTTTTGTAATTGACCCTATCCGGACACCACACTTGTGTATCCAAACAGTTGAGAGAAGTAAATACCATATATAGAAGAATGTGGAATATTGCTACATGAATACGGGAAGTTGACGATGTAGAAGCTGAAGTCACACCATTTGTCATAAAGTTGAGTTGTTAATTTGCCGTTAACATCTATGCTCAATAAAATATCTGAGTATAAGGCAAATATGGAAGATAAAATATCTGAGTACAAGGTGAATATGGAAGATAAAATATCTGAGTACAAGGTAAATATGGAAGATAAAATATCTGAGTACAAGGTAAATATGGAAGATAAAATATCTGAGTACAAGGTAAATATGGAAGATAAAATATCTGAGTACAAGGTAAATATGGAAGATAAAATATCTGAGTACAAGGTAAATATGGAAGATAAAATATCTGAGTACAAGGTAAATATGGAAGATAAAATATCTGAGTACAAGGTAAATATGGAAGATAAAATATCTGAGTACAAGGTAAATATGGAAGATAAAATATCTGAGTACAAGGTAAATATGGAAGATAAAATATCTGAGTACAAGGTAAATATGGAAGATAAAATATCTGAGTACAAGGTAAATATGGAAGATAAAATATCTGAGTACAAGGTAAATATGGACGATTTTTTGGTAGCTTGTATCCCGTGTTCACTGGGATACATGTACATTGGATTGAAATAAGAACAAAAATGATTCTTGTTAATAGATAAAACGTCGCCAATATATTTTTTTATGTCACAGTAAAATATATTTGCTCATGTTGAAGCTTTTGAATACCATGTGCCTCATACGAATATAAAAACAGGTCAGCTAACAAGGATCACAATTCATGCCTAAGAGAATTCTAACAGACTACATGGGAATCATGTGATTATTTGATGCGAATATTATGCGTCTTACTTTGATATGTACATTGGCCCGATTTTGCCCAACTCTCTTTTTTGTATTGCTTATTGGAGTTGTGAGATTGATTACTGAATTTACTGTTATCTTCACCTTTCAAACACATAATTTCATATCAAAATCAGTTTTCCTATCTGGTGTAATTGAAGAAGACAATCAAAAGGTAATAATTTGTAAAGTATTCACAATAATTTATATCATTGGAAGGCGAGTCTTGCTGAAAGTGTTTATTTCTTTGAATGTTAATTTTGTCCGTTTGAAGAATTTTCACTCATGCAAAGACGTCACCAGGTGAAGATGAACTGCTAAAATTTGGATTATGTGAAAATGACTAGGAGGCCTACGCATCCATTGTTCGCGGATAAACATTATTTTATACACCAACGAGGGAGGCTGTTCATTGATAAAAGATACTTTTGGTATTTTATAATGTTTTTCAATGAAATTCAGTAATTGAATTTTTGAGCTTTGATAAAAGAACGTGGTCATATAGTATGTTCTGCAATAAATCAGGATTCATGCTGTAGCGAGTGATGGTGGTTTAAGTCGTCATTAAAACTAAAAACGCAATACCAGTTTCTTGTGTTTGCATCCCTCATGCATATGTCGAAGACAATGTAGGCATCACACCACAAATTAATCCTCCATTTCTATAGCATCATCTGTAATGGATGTGACTCTCATTTCTAATGTCAGGTGCTTGTTGAAGGAATAGTCACTCCCAGTTTTATGGTCTTTAGTTTGACGCGTTCACCGGGGCTTAACCTATTCACTGGAGTACTGCACCTGGGCATTTACACCCAGGATCAACAAAATATTACATACGTTACAACATTACCTCCCGTCGAAGTTCCAATCATATTGAAACGTCATCTTCCATAGAATCTTTTTAGATAACAATATAGCTATACGTGAACTCAATTTACTTGACAATTCAAGTGTTAATTATTTTATATATAACATTATCAGGTATATTTCCCCACTGGCACAACCCTTTCAATATATATTATGGAATGGAATGGGCACTATAACATTGACCTAGAAATTATCCCGTCCGCCCCGGATGTTGGAAATGCCGATGGTTTGTGTGGATATTTTGACGGAGTAATGATCAATGACTTCAGAAGAAGAGATGACACCTTCACTGACAGCATAAACCTGATATATCCCAACGATTTCTCAAATTCATGGAGGTCAGTATTTTCATAAAACAAAATACCAAAGTATATTATATGTAGCCTCTGATAAACTGTGGAATTAACATATGTGTTCGTTTGGTGTGGGTTCGCATGAGAATGTGACTTGCATTTTTATCGTGTGGTTTACCATTCCATATATACATATACCCTGATTACTGACGTAATTACAGGTGTTATCTGTTATTTACCTAGTGATACCAATGACCAGAAATATATCTTACTATGTGTACTTTTATTTTATTGAATGTAAATAAAGATAACTCTCTGCAAATTACATTCTATTTCAACAGATTACATGATAGCGAAAACCTCTTCTCTGGGGACAGTTCGGTCTTCAGCAGTTTGGAGTCTGTGTCTACCATTCTGACTCCCCATTGTACATGCACCGACGACGGTAAAACCGAGTGTTCTTACAGCACATTTACACCATGTAGCTCACACCGAGGAAAACAGTATACCTGTAACAGTTACCTTGTGAAAAGGAGGAGGCCTAAACGAGATGTTCCTGACGGGGATCCTTCAGCAGTACATTTTTTTTACCCACATTCAGAATTATGGATAACCATTGTAAAGATAATACTACCACCTTTTTAAAAACAATTGTAACATTATTGTATTATTCCACAGTCACTTGCTATCTTTGGTTTTAGACAACAAATACCACCTCCGTAACCACACAGGAGTACGCAGAATCGGTTTGTCTGCAGGCTTTCATGGAATCAACGGAGTACAATTTATGTCAACAGCACGTCACTGATCTCAGCAATGTTACATTATCCAATTGTATTGAAGATATTAAGGTATGTATTTCTCAAATTACATCTTTTTGGAAGCTATCTAAACACATGTACAAGCAAAGATATAATTATACGGAACTAATATAATGACAGATAACAGGCGATGTTAACCTAACACAGATCCATGTGGAGGCCGCTCTCCAACAGTGTTCAACATTCGTCCTTCTTAACACGACACTTCAGGAATCCGAACCCGAGGTCACCCACACAATAAAGACCATCTGTCCCAACAACTGCAGCAGACACGGGAATTGTGAAGGCGGTAAATATTAGCCTTTTATCATTCAAATTTCCTCCAAGTTATATTGAGGAAGCTGCGAAACAGAGTACCTGAAACTAGAACTCCTTAACTGTACGCGATTTCCAAACCACGATACTAACGACAAACAAAACAATGCATACAACAAGAACAGTGTGTACTTTATTAACCGTTTTCTTGTTCAAGGAAACTGCACATGTTACAGCGGGTACGGAGGAAGTGACTGTTCGTTCGATTTATTGGGACCCCCCGCAATAACTGACGTACCCGGATCTGGTCTGTGTGATATATCCACTGCATCATGTAGCGAGGTCACAGTCCTGGGGAAATACTTTTTTGAGAAGATGGACTCCAACTGTTACATTAGTGTGCATCAGGTATCTAACTCAATGCAGGTTAAATCATAGTCATTTTACCTGCATATATTTTTGATCACTACTTGAGTAATTTAACTAATGTTTTGTTCTAGATTACGTCCCATTCGAAATGTTTCACTGTTAAGAAGCTATAGCGGAAGTGCGTGACGTTAATATGACAGTTACTCCTGTATTGCGAATGTATCTATTTTTAAAGACTTACTAAGTCAGTCCATGAAACCAAATGAAAATACACAAATAATTTTGAAACATAAAAACTATTTATAACGGTGTGATCGTTGGACCGAAGAAAAAAATCATTAAGGTATACAAGAAATAAAAATAATATCTCGGTAGTACATATATTTTAATACGCCTGTCAGACGGAACGTATTATGTTATGGCGCTGTCCGTCTGAGGTCATGTTTTTCTCGGGCTTTTGCCCGTAATGGATGCATGTACAACGTTGTAATTCGGTCACGATTTCCCCCTCAAGGACTGTAAGGGTGTGTTTGCATTTCAGCTGGATTAGTTAAAAGTAGTCCAAACAGTTTTCCGAACTTTCTCGTTACAGATACAGATATTACCCTGAAAAGTCACAAACTTCCTTTCGGAAGAAGACAAGTTCAGTTTGCATTTCAGCTTAATTGGTCTGTCCCTCTGTGTGTCCGTCCAAAGTTATGTTTTCCAGACTTTTCCGTAATGGATGCATGTAAAGCGTCGAAATTTGGACACAATTTCTCCCTCAAGAAGCGTAAGAGAGAGTTTTTATTTCAGTTTAATTGGTGCACAGTGACCCACTTTATCGCCAAAATTAGGTAAAAAAAGTGTTCCGGTCGTTTGTCGATACGGATACAGATATTGCCCTGAAATTTAGTCACAAGCTTCCTTTTGGAGGAATACAAGTTCAGGTTGCATTCCAGCTGGATTTGTTACCGTGACCTACTCAAGGACTAAAGTAGGTCAAACAGCTTTCTAGATTTTTTCGTTATGGATACAGATATTGTTCTGAAATATAGTCGAGAAATACAGACTTAGCTTGCATTTTAGCTTAAATGGTACACCACAATAGCTGAAATGAAGCGTTAAAAAGAGTAAGAAATATTCACAAGTTGGACAAAATATTTACCAATGATCAACACCCGTTCATCATAGGTGTTGGTCAAAGAGAATTTCTGAGGTCACATAATTTTACTTATATATAAATGTGCTATCATTTTAGATTGATATAAACCATTCA
This sequence comes from Ostrea edulis, assembly GCF_947568905.1. NCBI lineage: Eukaryota > Metazoa > Mollusca > Bivalvia > Ostreida > Ostreidae > Ostrea > Ostrea edulis. The sequence continues at coordinate 26,161,164 of NC_079171.1, forward strand.
ACGATACAAGAAGAACACAGTCAACTTCACCTGGAGGAGAGGACTTTGTTTGAGGGTTACTGTCCTCTTCCGTTCAACACTTCTGGTACCTGGACAACTGAGATCACGTTCAACATCTCTAACGATGGAGTTCAGTTTACAGACACATACAGCGTCTTTATTTATCAGTCCAAATGTCAGGAGTATCATAATGAGTCTGGAATGGTGTTTTTTACCTTAAAGGTAAATGTCAATATTTTCAATCAGATATCGTACATTAACTTAATGATAATCGTTGTTGTGAATTACTTTCACGCAATAATTTAATATTCACCTGGTCATGGGTTGAATTAGGTTTTCTGATCAAATTGGGTTCATCGTTTTGTCGTTAGCTGACCACATTCTCAGCACTAATCTCAACCAATATTGTCCGGGAAAAAAACATTTGGGTTTTATGTGTATTCAAAGGGTCATATTAGTTTTAAAGAGGAAATAATGAAAGGTGAAGATAACGAACAGTGATCAATCCCATAATCCCATAATAAATATAAAATAGATGATTGGGCAAACCCGGACCCCTGGACACACCGGAGGATGTAATTAAGTGGGTCTATAAGTAAAACTTATATACGGTATGAATTTTGATGGGTGTCATCTCAAATTCACATCATATTGGCTGTGAAAAGATGCTTGCCGCTTAGAAATATTATGTAAAATATATCGTTTTCATATGCCTTTGTAGCAAAGAGCATTGAAGTTTAAAGTTTAGTTATTTTCTAACTACTCCGTGTACCTGATCATATCATAGGGCTGTTGGTGTGCAATAAGGTTATAAGATTCTCTTTTTTACCCTGGGTTTCAAATGGGGGTGGGTCGAAAAACGATGTTTGTTTTTCTGAAACAAACCCTGATTCCCAGAACTCTACTTACAATTTACCATTTTGCTCTCAAGGTAAATTTGAAAATCCAAAAAAACGTATTGCACATCTACAGGGTATCACCTATCACATTCCAAACCATTTATTGGTTACAATAAAAGTGGAATTTTAGGAAGAATATAGTGTGATAGACAAATGGACCAGGAAACTATTAATATACTCGAGGTTTCTATAGAAAGTGTGGGTATTCATATTCTACAAAAGCCGTAAAATTGAGGGGTAGTTTGGTGGATTGCTGGAGGTTTACTGTATTGTGGGGATGTAATTTTGTAGATAGTATCTGTGTACTGTTCAAATGAATGTCATATGGGTTATCACGACAACTGAATATATTTATTCCATATTCCACATTAATCTTTCTCTCTCTCATCTAAGTACCTTATGATTCAATAACTATTTCACTCAACATTTTAATGTGTAGATATCAATTTTATCTACAGGATGAGTTTTGCTACATAGACGATGTATGTGTTAGTCCAATGGAAAATAGCTCCAACAACGAATGTTTAATCTGCAATGCCACAAATAACAAATACCAATGGACGGAAAACATATATAATCATGGTACTGAAATATACTATTCAAATATTTCTCTCTATATTTAATGTAATTGTCAATCATTGAAAACAGTGTGTGATTAATATGTGACCACTGTGATTAAAGTTAACTGCCTAATAAATGGGGGGGGGGACTTTTCTCACAATGAATAAAAATTTGGAAACGCAATACTGTTTTGATACTTTTACTGTGTAGATTGTGGACGGACTACCATAGAATTCCCGTCGACGACAACACTGGATATAACCGCTCAATCAGAAGCCCAATCAGTGAGTTCAACCATACTAATAACCGAACCAATGACATATAGCACAACCGCACAAGATACAACAGACAAGCAGATAGTATTGTCTACACAGACAGGAACCACTGTGTTAACTGATAGAGAAACAGACACTACGACAACTGAAACATTGCCTATAGTATCATCAACCACAGACACAACCAGAGAAACGTCTACTGCACACGGAGAAATGACAACAAAACATACTGATGAACAACCACAATCTCCAACCACACTAACGATAGCAGAAACAGACACAACGACAACTGAAACATTGTCTATGGTATCACCAACAACAGACACAACCAGAGAAACGTCTACGACACACGGAGAAATGACAACAAAACATACTGATGAACAACCACAATCTCCAACCACACTAACGATAGCAGAAACAGACACAACGACAACTGAAACATTGTCTATGGTATCACCAACAACAGACACAACCAGAGAAACGTCTACGGCACACGGAGAAATAACAACAAAACATACTGATGAATCACCACAATCTCCAACCACACTAACGATAGCAGAAACAGACACAACAAAAAGTACAACCAAGGAAACTTCTACTGCACACGGAGAAATATCTATGTCATCTCAAAAGCCTTCAACTACCGACACAAATACTGCAGAGTCAACGATATCGGAATTGGACAAAATAACGACAAAACATGCCGAACAACTTCCACAATCGTCAACTACACTGAGGAGAGCAGAAACGGACGCAACAGCTGAACCACTTTATTCAGTATCAACAACAACAGATACAACCAAATCAACGTTAACAGCGACAGAAACCACAAAACCATTAGACACAACACTTCAAGTAACAAACGATGATGAGCTCTCAACAACATCTAACATAGTAACAACTACAGCCATGAAAACAGCATCGGTGGAAACTACATCGATATCCTCAGAAATGGAGACAACATCGAAATTAGACACGCCATCAACGGATATAAAGTATACCTCACGTTTAATAAAAATGTCATCGCCTTCCACAGAATCAACGAGAAAAACAACGCTTAATCCCATTACTACCAGGTCACCAGTCGAGACAACTGATTCTTCAAGGCTCACTACACCAACCATGAGAGAATTGAACAGCCTTTCCACGACCACGGGTAGCCGTTCCACGACCGCGGGTAGCCGTTCCACGACCACAGGTAGCCGTTCCACGACCACAGGTGCAGACAGAAAATTGACCGAGTGTATAACTACTAAAACCAGAGTCGCGACCACTGAAAGTGCGATAAGTACCACTGAAAGAGAGACAAAAGACACAGAAGAACTATCACATACTCCAATCACGAATATAAACCTTGCTGTTGGAGTGTCCGCTTCTATTTTCGGGCTGGTAACTTTATGTATCATTATAGGAGTTGTAGCCAGATCTTGCAGAAAATCGTAAGTATTTGTCCATATTATTATGTGCTGATTTCTGTATGTTATAGATAATGAGAAATTGATAGTAGAATGTGGATATCATGATCTTGAAAATTTAAAATAAATTAACAAATGCACTCGATTGAATCTTGAAAAACCGATGTATATTATTTATTGTACAGGAAAAAAGAAACACAGCCACGACAGGAAAATGACAGAGAATGCAGAGATTGGAGAGACCTGGTGTTATCTGCAACAAAGGGCGCCTACACTCCTAGTTATTATGCAGATTCATTTGTCCCGCACGCTCCTTTGCATAACTTCAAGTCGAAGAGCTGTTATCACAGAGATAGTATTGACAACAGATATAAGATATATTGAGGGAAATTGATTTATGCATATGGAATAAAGTTCGATATATTCACTGTGGAAGTCACAAATATACATGTACTAAAATTATATATATATATATATATATATATATATATATATATATATGATTACTTATTCCTCCAATTTATGTTGATACTTCTTTCTATATTATAACACTCCAAATAATGAATTTTCATTGCATAATGGTTAAACTTTTGGGTAATTCTTTTTGTTTAATAAGTTTTTGATTTCCATTAATAATTAAAACCATTTCAATATTTCAAACTGCAAGTCCTTGGGGTAGATGTAGTAATGGATAATGTGTTAAGTCAGTGAGGTAGGTATATTAATTACGTGTCTTTATAAGTGGTCTTATTACATAACGATCACACGTTTGTTTGTCCATAGCTATATTATCTTTTTAATTCTAATCTTATTATACCACTATATTCCAACAATGATTTTGAAATTAAGAGTTGAGTAAACACGGACCCCTGGATATATTAGAGGGGGGATCATGTACCTAAGAGGAGTAAGCATTCCCTGTCAACCGGTCACACTTGCCGTAGATGTATCCATTCTCTAATTGAGGCAGATGAATGATATATAAGATTTCAACAGTCTCCTTTAAAGTCTATCACAAATTATATGGTCGTCATAACGATCTAGTTTTCAAATTTAAGCAACATTGGGTTGAATCCCGTGTGATATGTTTCCTATGAATTGTTAGACCGATCTTTACACATATATATTGTTTACGGACTACTATGTTTACTTTATTAAAAATATAGGACTCAAGGCAGTTGATTGATTGATTGATTATTGTTTAACGGCTCTCTTGAGAAAATTTCACTCATATGGATACGTCACCACTGTCGGTGAAAGGCTACAAAATGTAAGCCTATACTCGGCGCCCATGACCATTGAGTAGGGAGGGATCTTTATCATGCCACACCTGCTGTGACATGGGACCTAGGTTTTTGCTATCTCATCCGAAGGACCGCCCCATTTAGTCGCATCTTACGACAAGCAAGGGGTAACGAGGCCCTACTCTAACCCGGATCCCCACAAAGTGGATGTGACCGATTAATTAATATGGGATACTTACTCCTCATAGGCACCTGATGACACCTGTGATACATTTATGCACAAGGTTCCGCTTTTGACCTTCTCTTAATATTTTAAATGAGAATGAGATTGACCACTTTGCTATCTTCACTTGTTCATGTAATCAATTGAAATTTTCTTACTATTTATGCTTCAACTAAATCAATCAATTATATCACATAAATCCTTTTTAAAAATCTTTTATTTCGAAAGCAGCAATACATACCATAGCATCGTTTATGCCAACATATGATAATCCATATATTTACAATCAATTTTATATGTTTAAAGAAACGAAATCCATTTAATTTTGAAATGGATTGAAAATTATTTTTATTGTTAATTACTGCTTATCATCTTACTTTCTTTTTTATTCATTGATTGTAACATTTTCTCTATAACATTGTAACATGATATCTTTTTGCAGTGCATTTCTATATGATTAAACTTCTATTTTTCTTTTAATTCGTTTTGTGTTACCTCATGCGTGAAATGAAATCCATTAAATTTAGAAATGGATTGAAAATTATTTTATTTTTGTTCATTACGGCTTATCATCTTACTTTTTTCTTCTATTCATTGATTGTAATATTTTCTTCATAACGTTGTAAAATGAAATCTTTTGCAGTGCATTTCTATATGATTAAACTTCTATTTTTGTTTTTTTATTTCTTTTTGTGTTACCTCATGCGTGAGCAAACATCAAGCATAGGATAAAACTTGTGTGACGCCTCAACTATAACGATTGACGTCAGGACATAGTGACGTAAAACAAATCAACAACCAAGTATGATACATACTGATAATACGCAGTCATCACAGGCGACTCTCGTTGTAAACAATTTAGTTGTTCCATGGTCACCACGGACGGATAACACTGACTGTAGACATGCAAAGCATACATACCATGATGAAACAACATGTATTTGTTCACTTTATAGTGAAATAATCTCTCTCTTTTAAATCATGGAGACATAGTAGTAGTAAAGGGGGTAGACGACAATCGGTTGAGTCACACCCCCTGATGATGTCAGTGTTCTTTTCGGGGAAACTTCCACACATAAAGATCACGACCAAGGTAAAAGTCAAGGAACGTCTGCAGTCACTGACATCATATTTTTTTTTAAAGGAAACCCCCACTTATAAAGGTCACAGTCAAAACGTTTACGGTCAGTGATGCAAGGTGAAGATAACGAACATTGATCAATCTCATAACTCCTACAAGCAATACAAAATAGATAGTTGGGCAAACACAGACCCCTGGACACACCAGAGGTGGGATCAGGTGCCTAGTAGGAGTAAGTGTAAAGTCACGATGAGGAACAAATCAACAGTCACTTATAGTTATGAATATTCATTAAGCACGTAACTTCAAAAAGTCATTGTACCGCGTACATTTGATGGCGAATCATGATGTGAACAATGTTTAAGTTTCGACAACACAATAGTTGAACCAAGAACGAAAAAAATAGAAAATTTTAAAACTTCCCGACACTTACAAAAGTTGACGAGAAAATTGCACAGAGGATCTCATTCGGTAAGTCGGTGTATGTACCCCCCCCCCTTTCAACACCATACCTCATCGCGTGAGTGCACCCCTCCCGGCAATTCTATCTCAGGTATTAATTTGACCACCGATACGTATACATATTTACTGATCAATGTGTTTTGAAGATGTTGTTTAACGTTTCATTGAGGCATCATATAAGTAAAGCATAAATTATGTTGGGTTCCGAAATCATTAAATCTGTAACGTGTTTAACTTGCGTGATGAGGGTATACACTCTACAACATCACTAGAGAAGCTAGCTCTTTAGCGAAGCAGTATAAGTTCCCTTTTATACTGTCTGCTACTCTCCCCCCCACTCGGGGAAGCTTAGCGCGAGTCCTCTCCGAGTGTTTGGCATCTGCTCAGTAACGGCATCCGCCGTTCCCAACGCCAATCACCGTCGTCCCCGGACAAATCCACGTCCGTACCCAGATCTCCGAAGAGACTGTACCTGAAGCAGACCTCCCCCCAAACACCAGAGTCACTACGCTGCCACCAATTTGTAACGTGTAGCGGTCACCCAGCCAAGTGCTGATCACGCTCGCCGTTGCTTAACTCGCGTGATGAAGAGAGACTCTTTACCTCATCACTCGAAAAGCTAGCTCTCCAGCGAGGCAGTAAAACTTCCTTCTCATACTGTCCGCTACAAAATATTTTGTTGGTGTCCCTTTTTTGAAGCCTAATGACGTCAGTACAAGTGTCAAGGACAGCAAACCTGACATTTCTATTTATAAAAGGAATGATATGTGCATTACTATATTCTCTAAATATCCTTAATTTTTCCGTCGGTGTCCCAATGCCGAAATGCTACAAATGCCGAAAACAGTGTTTTCGATTCGAAAACGAACATTTTTGAAAAAATATTCCGTAAATTTGTCAACACATTCCGGAAAAATACGTATCAATTTCCCGTTTCCGATGATGGAAGTAGCGACCATTGTTTTCATATCCGTTGCATTTTGAAGTTAAAAAGTGGCCTTTCTGAGATTTTCAAAGATTCTTGAAATGTTTATTATGGACTGAATGGGACTCTTCGCTTCAAAACTGTGATTATAAATGGAACTCCGAATATTATAAAAATTGCATTGAGAGTTGGTTCATTGAAAATATACGAACACATGAAGAATGGGATATGATGCTGGAAACGTGTGTTTATACGGAGGTTAGTTTACATATTGCAATTTAACATATTTTTCTCTATTAATTTCTTTATGTAATGAGCGATAGTTTGAGCGATAGTTCGCATCCATGATGGCGACATGCAAATTAGCCAAATGGTAAGAATTTCTCCACATGGGAACTGCATTTTTAAACTATATTGTAAGCTACCCAAGATATGGGTTTGCTTGTATATTTCTGAATCCTCAGCAGATCCACTCATGTTAGGATAATTCCAAAGATCACTTAACTTCAATAAACAGTATTTCAGTCACACTTCTCTCCCATTTTTGGTGAAGAATACTGGAAACTTTTCAGTCTTAATGTGTATTTATTATGATGAATAAACAAAACAAGGCACAATAAAAATCTCTTCCTGTGGTGAACTCTGTGCACTACGACAGGCTTTATGTAAGTGCAGATTTTTCAGAAATATAAGTTTTGGTTCTCCAGTGTGGTAGGAGATTTCTAACTAAGGTTTTACTATGATTATTACATTATGAGTAGTCTCACCTTAATTTTCATCCAAGAGATTTGAATGTTACCGCCGCTCAAAATCTGCCGTAATAACGTAGAGAGCTTACTTATATAACCTTCGGTCCTAGATCACATGACTATAGTTAACCAATTAAAATATGCCGTACAGGCCTCTAACCAATCAGCGACTTGTACTATGGCATCACCTCTCACACAATTTCCCACACAGAACTACTTTTTCCCGTACAGGCTACCGTACAAGCGCGAAAGGAATATCAATAAGTACCAATAATCAAAACTGAGTAACATACATTAAGAAGTTCAATTTGCTAATCTAAACAAGTAAATAAGTATCACAATATATCATGCATATGGGTTAAACATACTCTGTCTTGTGTGCGCATGAATACAGTTACTAACAACGATACCGTAAAAGATATAGTTCCTTAAGATACGACTGGTTACATGTAGTATGTAATAAATAACAATGAATTCTCAACCTCAAATTGTTAAAGAACATTACTTCACATGTCTAAATGATTCACTTAGTAAATACTATCTCACAACCATCGTAAATATCTTCGTCACCAAACCGGAAGTGACGAGTGATACTACACTCGTAAAAAGATGATGTCAGCCAAAACATGAAATTTAAATATCCACCCGACATTTCCCAATATTATTATTACCACTACCCCTCGTGAAACTAAAAATGGTAATTAGAACAGGAATTATTCAAGGGAATGCATTTAAGTACATGAAATGACTCGAGATTGCTCTAAACTCGTAAATGAATAACTTAACTATCGGAACACGTGTAAACATGAGACATGTCAAAATATACGGGACCATTTCTGAAGGAATACATCGTAATGCACAATACAATGTCACAAATTATTATTGATCCAAACATGTTAAAAGTAGAAAATAAAGTAACAGGTTACAATATATACATGCTTCTTCGTTTGGATTTAATAAACTCTCTACGAACTCGTTTATCTTGTTTTATAATTACACTTGATTATTATTACAAAATGGGTCACCCTTAAGGATTGCTCATTCAGGAAGCTAATGTTTTAATTAAGGTCACCTTAGCTAAGCGTTTCCAAACCCACGTCATCGTCTATCACTACTTTGATTTCATGAAGATTTTAAGCACTTGCTACTTGCTATGTGTGAGTAATATGTGTATTTTTCTTTCTTTTTTGTTCAGTTGTTTATTGCTTCTTTCCTTCCTTGCTGGACAAGTATCAAACTATAGATTAATTTCATTTTAGTTGTATTCTAATAATGTTCCATGTACTATTAAACTAGAACACAGTAGTTAGTTATTTATTATATATGTCGTTGCTGTGAATGATAGGCTTGAAAGTTTCCATTCATTTCTATTGCATTTGGTCAGCATCCGTCGTTCGTTCACAATTGAGCACTTTTAACTTCCGATAACTACCAATAGAATTCGTTTAAAATTTCCAAACACTGCCGAAACTTCACCAAATTTCAAAATTCCCCTTCTCTACAACATCACATCTGTTAGAAAAAAATAAATTGCATAGTCATGTAGCACAAGAAGGCCTTTACCAAATTTATAAATTTCATGATCTTTAGAATATAGGTTCTGACTACAGGGTGGGACCAAACTTGGTAGATAATGTTTATGTGTAAAATGTTTCAATAGCAACTTCTTTAATGCTATTGATACCAAAATTAAGACAATTGAGATTTTTAAAAGGAGCAGGTAGCCCTTTATCAAATTGTAAATTTCATGATCCCAGGGGAAGAGTTAATTTTGCTTAAAAAATGAAAAATGCGTATATACGTATATACGCACCTTTTTTCAACACGAATTGACGTGTGTAAATGTTGTATCAGGCACGTATACAGGGGGTTGGAGTGGGCAGGGAGGATGGTCTGCTCTCCCCACTTTTTTGACAATTTACTTTTTCCCGCTATTCTAACATACAAAGTCAGTATTTTCTACATGCACAGTTCAAACTAATTTTTTTTAAAATTTGTAATGAATACAATTATAAACATCAACTCCTATATTTATTTCTTTACGTTTTACACTTCGTCATTTTTCGTTATTTTCCGTAAATAGATTTCGCGGGTTTTTGAGCTCATGCATGAGCGCTTTTGCGCTTAATATATATACTACTACTGGTCAGTTTTCGGACAATGCAAGGTTCGTTACAAGCAACAAAGGTCGCTTTTGTATTTCTATGCCGTAGCCTTCCCTCCCACCCAGCCCAGTTTCAGTTTTGAATTCATATATATGCTTTCATTAGTGATATTTCAGCTTTGTCGATTTGATGTTTGCCCATTAAAATCGATCTTGTAACGAACGCAACCAACCTATTCACCTTTTTCTGTTTTGTTTTATTATCAAATAGTCAAGAAAATATCTATTTTCGGACGAGGGCACCGACGTAGAAAATAAATTTCCAATATTTTGTCAATCACAAATTTTAAAATAGCTGGAAATTTTTAATCCTTGTAAGCTTACATTTTAAATATATCAGTGATCAATTTTCTTTCCTTCTGTGAAATGATATATTGTGCATCGAAGTAGGAAGCTCTCAAGCTCTCTCTCTCTCTCTCTCTCTCTCTCTCTCTCTCTCTCTCTCTCTCTCTCTCTCTCGTTCAATCAATGAATATGGACATGCAGAGACCGTAAATAATTATGGGGTTCCCAAAGAGACAATAAAACTATATTTTCGTTTTTATATTTCCTTTTATATGGGTCTTTGTGTAATCAAATGTTTATTATGGATTACAAATGTAATACCCGTATTTTCACAAGATATATATTTCCGATCATTATTCCCTTATTTATATATCCAAGTTTGTAAATGATCATCGATAAATTTTTAATTGTGCACGCAATATATCCAACCAGATACTCAGTGTATATGTACGTGCATGATTAGATTCCCGATTTCTATAAACTGTAAAACCCCTGACCAGACAAGCATTCAATACAGGAAATTTTTTCGACTCTGATACCGGTATCTCCCCTGATTGAAGACGCCCTGTTTGGCACGGGTGAAATGTGTTGCAGTCTGTATAATGGAATGACAACATGTTGTAAAGTTCTAACGAGATACAAATGGAGTTTATCATTTTGTTTCGTGGATTTATCAGAATAAAGAGAATCTAATATTTTCGGTAAGTGCACATCTCCGATACCTGTTGAATAGATGTCCGCATTTCATACGGTTTTTTGGGGGGTGGGGGTGGGGGGTGGGGGGGGCGAGTATATCATGTGCATTACATGTTATACATATCGCATGCACCTGTATTTTGCAAAAATTGATATAAATGATTTATTTTATGCTCTTTGCTCATTAGGGCCCGCGCATGAAATGCAGGGAGCCCTATAGTAATCACATTGTCCGTTCGTCTGTCCGTCAACACTTTCTTTGTGACACGAGAACTCAAACAGTTTTTATCGTACAGTTTTCAAATTTTGTACAGAAATGATTTATAATAAGAGGAAGAAGCCTATAGATTTTGGGGTCATTTCACTTTGTCTGTCTGTCTGTATGGCATGATCTTTGTTATTATGAACACTTTGTGACACAATGACTCAAACAGTTTTCATTATACAGTTTTCAAATTTTGTACAGAAATAATTTATAATAAGAGGAAGAAGCCTATATATTTTGTGGACATGTCACTTTGTCTGTCTGCCTGTATGTGTGTCATCATCTTTGTTATTATGAACACTTTCTTTGTGACACGATAACTCAAACAGTTTTCATTGTACAGTTTTCAAATTGTGTACAGAAATACTTTACAATAAGAAGAGGTCACCTATAGATTTTGGAGTCATGTCACTTTGTCTGTCTGTTTGTATGTCATCATCTTTCTTATTTTGACCGTATCTATTTAACCACTGTCTAAGGGAGATACTTCAATTTGAATTATGATATGCATTGTATTGATATAATAGAAAATTTACAAGAAATAACTCTACAACATTGTGTGTATATATATATATATATATATATATATATATATATATATATATATATTTAATGTGATATAAAAATGCTTGATGTTACATATATATTGAATTAACACATCATTCCTAGTCAACAACTTTCGATCGGGATCGGAATACGAAATAAAATTTCTAACATCTGGTTGCAAAGTGAAACTGCTTCAAGAAATTGAATTATGTAGTAATTGCACGTTACACATTAGATAACTGTTCCTTTTAATAAAGAAAGTCACAAAATAGATACAAAATGAGTGTACCTTATTCATTACTGTTGTTACCGAGCTTTCGTCGGTGAAAATCTGTAAATGGCGTGTTTCACTACACCTGTTGACGGTAAGGTCCACATTTTCTACGTGATTATTTTGATATTAGCTTCTGAATTTTTTAGCGTATACATGGTATGTCACGGCTAGGAATAAAGGAAACTTTCCCACCTATGTATGTAACGACATATTCTATAATTTTCTATTTTTAAAAATGAACACTTATCAAATGACAATGTGTTTGAAAACGCTTAGAGACCCGATGTCAGAATTTCCTTTTCCAAGACATCAATAAGTCAAATTCATAATCCTTTTCGAATAGTATGTACCATATTTTGTACCAGTTATCCATTTTGAATCCCCTATTACAATGGGATTTAGTTGCAGTCTGTTGTGGATGAGTGTGTGTCAAACAGAAGTAATTTAAATTGCATCAGTCTCTCATACATATGCTTCATGATTCCTTTTTCACAAATTTGCAGTCCAATGTATCTTTTAATAATATTAATTCTAACATATATACCAGCCCCAAACATTGCTATATCAAATACAGATGTCACTTTCCTCAAATAACCCCCAGCGGGGCCCTTGCTGACCGTGTCAGTTATCTAGTTCCATTATATCAGTATGTAATTGGCAAATGATTTTTCCGCATTTATTTCATAAGAAACTGCAAATACTTGCAAGTATGCAAGAAAAGCTATTTTGCATTTTTGTCTAAATTATCTAAACTTTCAGAATGTTTCATTTGTATACAAAAAATATTTTGTAATTTTGAGCAAAGCATAATGTTTTAAAATGTGATTTTATTTATTTCACATTCCCTTTATATTACTATCGGAGATGTGCACTGGTCGAGTCCACCTAGAAAAATCACTCAGGTGTGACAATCACATTGGGGGTATATACGGGTTGAGTAAATTAGGGTACATGTACCTGAGAGAAATATGGCGGATAAGATGAGGAATGTGTACGTATTTATCAATTCATGTCAGCTTTAGAGATGAACAAGATCGACTTTAAATCTCACATCGAGATACCCTATACGGATACATATTCCTTTACGGGAAATAAAGATATATAACTGGTCATCGTCATGTTTACAATTGGAGTCATCATATATGTTGGATTATAATAAAATTAATTGAAACTTGCACCAATTGTTCTTCTTGTTGTAAGATCCCGTGATTTGATTATTGAATAATAATATAGCACGAGAATTATGACTATCAATATGTTGTTTCTTTGTTAACGCATGTTTCTAAACTTTTTCATTTTTTCAGCAAAATTAATTCTTTTCATGCCTAGAACTACTTTAAATGTGTTTTAAATGAAATAATTTGCGTAGTTTTCGAGTTTGAAAGCGATGAAATTCAAATATTGCGTTATGCATATTTACATTCGCTATTTTACTCGCCATTATGTGTGACGTCATATGCGTCCTCGGGTTTGAAAACATCTATTAGCCATTTCATAAACAGATTAGATTTAATCGACAAATAACCAATTATCACATTAACGGCTTGTAAAAAAAACATTGCATTAAGATGTTTTGTGCCGTGCTCGGGTGTACTAGTTGTTGGTAGAAAGGATTTAGACTGAGTATTTTTCAATTTTTCGAAGGAAGGTACGGGAAGAGAGACGTGGATAATTTTTTGTTGGGGCAGGATCTTTACCTTAAAAACAAACATCCAGTCACCTTTCCAAAAACCGCTTGGACAGAGACCCTGATAAACTGCGAGAAAATGGATATATCGAAGCTATAATCACTGGTAGACCTACAGCATAAATTCTGTTTTGGTCTTCAAATTCAATACACACTCGGATCTACTGACCTTCACCTTGTAACAACATATACAATGTAACTTGTGCCCTCAGTTTCTACCAACTGGTAAATTTACAAAAGTTTTAATGATACAAAATAATTTAACTTTTAATTATATAAGTAATAGAATATTGTATTTCCTAACTTTGAATTGAATTTTAAAATTATTTCTTCATTAAACTCGTAAAAGCTTTCAAGAGTGCGCGTTAGTATTACGCCGTGCTCCCACTTCCTAACGACGTGCTGATCACATTTCAAAAATAATAATAAGATTGCTTTATCAAAATAAGATAATGTTATTTTCACTTTAAATTTGTTTGTGTGGTTTTCTTTTTCTTTTTCTTTCTTTCCGAAATGCACCCGTGACAGTAGCTTGACCTAGGGCCTAGTTGTCAACAATGTAACGTATTATAATTTTGTATAATCCAAAAATAAATAATGATTACACTGTTTATTTTAGAAAAACAGCGCCAAATACAGATGTATAAAAGAACATTACCAAACAGTTTGTAAACAGCGACCCATATAAAAATTATTTACTCTCAATATTGCCGATTTCATGCTCGCTTTCCTCGCTATATTTGGGTATTTACATCGGCATTTGTATGCACTGGTGGCGTAAAGATATAAAACTCGGGAAATCTGTCAACATCGATTTAAATATTGCCCATGGTGAATAAATTCATGTTCACGCGATTTGACGTATACAAGTCAGTTTGCTCGCATAACACAAGGAATCTACAGCACTTGAAATACTTCATAAAAATAATGTTCCAACTGTTTTCGAGGTCATCTTGTTTATTGCTGTGTTTCTAATGGATAAATGTAAAATCTTCCAACAGAACAAATGTTGAAACTGTTCTTTTTTACATCACATGTTTCGTACTATTTAAAAAAAAACAACATGAGAAATCAAGTCTCGAAAGATTTCCTTATAAATATCAAAGATATAATAAACACTATATTCATCTACAAAGCTACACTAAAGTAAAAATAATAAAATCAGTAGAACTTTGAGAAATTTTTATAGAGAAATTATTCAGAAAATCAAAACGCAAGTGATCTTTTAACAAGAAGGAATATCACACAGAGCCCAAGTAGCTTCCGGGTTCAATATGAAACACCAGGGGCCGGATTCATTGTCTGGATTTCGACAGTAATTAGCTTGGTCAAGAAGATTAGGAAACAGGTGAACATCTGGCAACGGACTGTCCCATCTCAGACACACGTCTCCCGGGATTGTAACATTCTGTGTTCCAGTGTAAAGTTGTCCTTTGGGGTCCGAGTCAGTCAGGCATTCCGCAGGGGGGCTTCCTGTAAAACAATAAGTATTTTAAAACACGAAAATCAACGATATCTCCAGACCGGAAGTGAATTGGACCGGAAGTGAATTTTTCAAGAAAAAACCCAACAACAAACGATGGCGTTTTATATATATACTTCATATACCGACCTATAATGATGAAAACACTATCCCAAATATATACATCCATCTCTAAGAAGGGATATAACTGTGCGACATTTAACTCTGAACACGAAAGTCCGAAGTTTCGCCAACCCTTTTATTAAGGATACAAATAAACCCTTTACCAAAAAAATGGGATTTTATGTTCACAAGACATGCACCAACATTTATACTTGTAACTATTGTAGTTGTTTAAGATATTTCACCTGAAATTAAAAAAAATCCCATGGGATTTTTGTGGGATTTTCACTCCCACTGGGGGGGGGGGGGATTTTCACTCCCACAAAAAATCCCATAGGAGAAAAAATATAATTTCTCCCATAGGATTTTAACTCTCATATTTAAACTTTATATGGGATACAATGTCCCATAGGAGGAAATGTGTCATAATGAACATGAAATGGCAGTAAATATCCTATTTGAGCATGAATGGGAATAAATTTCCCAAATAAAACACAGAATGTGGATTTTTATCCCATGAATATAGTAATAAAACAGAAAATTGTATCTTAAAGAGTGTTGTTTGTCATGATTCTTAAGGATGTACTTGCAAGCTAAGGAATGGCATTAACTTCATATCTAGTAATTACACTCCTAAATGTAGACCTGTGTGTTAATGGATTTTGTAGTGGTCCCTTGTCTTGAGTTTACAAACGTGAAGATAATGAACAGAGTTTTACTATTAAAACTTTACCTTACCCAGTGTTCTTATTCCAGGGGTAGAGGAATTAGTAGCTTTATCGATCCTGAATCTCAAATACTTTTATGTTATACTCAATCTGGACTGGGTTGCTGAAAACCTTGGTTAAGCTTAACCAGTGGTTAAATTCCTTGTCCATCGGTTAACTTTTAGTTAAATTATGTTGCTCAAAAGTTAACTAGTGGTTAAATTGCCTAACCAATGGCTAAATATTGACCAAACTTAACCAATCTGCAGAGGTGGGTTAAGTCATTTAACCAGTGGTTAAACATGACTGCCTACTTAATGTTTTATGTAAACATGAGAAAATAACACAAGAAAAGGGGAGTTTGGAGACATTTTAATCATGATTTCACTGAAATAGAGTAAAAGGAAAGTTGAAAATTTTCTAAAAGATATCGTAGAGCCCCAACTGTGCCATCTCACCATGTTTTCATTGTAAGATATTGTTTGGTTTCCTACAACATTAAGAAAACTTATAATTATCATATAATTCAATGTATCTCTTTCTTTAACAACATAATGAAATTTAAAGATTTAACAAATTCGTAAACAGGATACATAGGTGCAGTCAACGGGGATGGGGAGGGGGTCACGGGGGAAGGGAGGGGGGCATAAATTGAGCCCCTTTATCCCTAAGTTTACTGCCGCAGTGCACCAATCTTAACCATGCCTTTATGTTTGCCCCCCCCCCCCCTCCTACGCTAAAGTCTGTTTATTTATATACCCATTTCATTCAGCTTATTGAATATATCAAATCACATTATCATTTGTTTATTTTCAAGCAATAAAAATTACTTTAAAAACTACATATTTTTTGATAAATTGATAATTAAATTAATTTAAGTTAAATGGAGTTATTAATCATGTACTCACATATTTTGTATTGTACATAGATATTTATTTATTTTATCAGTTCCATTTATTTATCTTTAATATTTTAAAAAGAAAATTAAACATTGATATTAGCTTTTTAATTATGCGTTTAAATTAACTGAAAGCAAACAAGTAGTCTTAGTACAATTAAACACAGATTATTATAGGATTAAACATTGTTTTTGAAGAATTTATCGATGTAACTCTGGACATTTTACTCACAAACTGAATAAAAGTGCGAAGCACTTTTATGTTAAGTTTGTGAGTAAAATGTCCAGAGTTTACACATCGATAAACTCTTCAAAAAGAATGTTTGATTCTTATAATTCCAATTCGTTCACTGCATTATCAACTTCAATAATTTGAATACTTTCCCCGCACTATGTTGTTTGTTTTTAAGCGCGTATGTATACATAGCGTTTTTGGATTTATCGATGTGTAAATTCTCGTTTAGATTATCTTTGTCCAATCAAAACAATTGTAATAAATAAAATTGGAATTATACACTTGTGATCATTTATTTAAAAGTGTAAAAAAATAACCACAATGTGGTCAGGTGGAGTTGAGAACTTGAGTCGTTGTCTAAGTTAAGTAAACCTTAAAGAAATAATACGTGAAAGAATGTAATAATCATCAATCCTGCTCAGGGGTATTTTTTTTTACTTTTGTGGAAAAACAAACAAACACTCCTCCTACACCCCCCCCCCCCAAAAAAAAAAACTCCCACCCAGGTACATATTGGATAAGATAACTACATGTGCATGTAGTTATTTCTTTAAATGATGATCAAAGAGGTAGGGGTACAGTACAATATTCTTTTTGATCTATCATGTTTATGTGGGCAAATTATCTATGGGGTCAAAAGTGGTGGAGGCAATAGTTTCTCTAAAGAATATTTATTGCATAAATGTTATGTCAAGTAGAAATAATTAAATGGGATTGAAGTTTTAAAAAACATCGAATTCAATCTATTAACATTTACGCAAATTATTTTTCTACTGTCGAGATTGAATCAATTGTACGAGGACCCAAATACTACAGGAGCTAATTCTTAGATTACAGTGACCTTCACATTGTGGGTGGGTCTAAGAATAGATCGACTTGTGATAGCTATTCCAACATTACCATGGACGTGTGTAGATTATTTTAATTATGCCTACCTGATGCCTTCACTGAAAATTTATATTGTTGGATTAAAAGTTACAACTTCGTGTTAGGTGTACCAGAGGAAAAACAATTTAGAAGCCGGTTTGCAAATGAAATACTCAACTTGCAAATTTCCTCTGACTAAAATGTATTTCAATTCTCAGTATTTGTATTAGGAAAAGTGCAGTTTTGGTTTACGCGAGTTTAAATAATACAATAATGTAGGCCTACCGTGAATATCGAGGCCTCCATCCTCAACTCCTCCTGAAATCCCGATGAATAAAGTCACTGATTCCCGGTGGATCTAAATAATTTTCTATGAGACAGGGTCGAGTAACAAAGGAGGTGGACTCCCTCCCGTCTATATTCAGTGAGTTTTCTGCATACAGTTTCTCCTCCTTTTGCTATCAAACAAGTCGTCCTGTACATCTCTTTCACATTCTCAACTGTTTAACCCACCCACCGCCTTTTTTTTCCTTTTCGAGTTAACAGCCTCGGTTGATTTCTGAATACAACTTGTACTGTAAGAATAGTGTCTCATTAGGTGAAAAGTTCTCTGTCCGCTTCATTAACTTTTGCAGCAGCCATTATTGTTTACATGTCTAGACGACCATTGTTGAATTATGGGATACTAACCACTGGTTAAATGAACTTAACCGTAGGTTAGTATGCCATAGGGTTAAACTCACTTTGAGTAACATAATTTTGACCAGTGGCTAGTTACTCAGTGGATAGTAAATTTAACCAGTGGTTAGCTGAACCAAAGTTTTGAGCAACCCAGTCCGGTGTGTTTATATATATGCACTATAACATATTTTACATACATTTTCGTATGAGAATGGCTTCTTCTGTATTTCAACTGACAAATTGGGTTCTTCAACATTAAAGGAAATTCCATTTATAAGTCTTAGGTTGTTATCTTAAATTCTATTTTAACGGTTGTAATTATGATACGAAAGCAAAATAATCAGACTCATTCGTATACGTGTTTTGAAAATATGACTAGGATATCATGAAACACTTTTTTATGATTTCATAATTCTTTAAGTAACATTTCCAACATGCTCTTAAGTACAGTGGAGAATCTGTAGGACTTGCATTAATCATAACACGTAACAGAACGACATATCTGACCAGACTCTGAACAACGCTTGACCATAAGGAGTGGACTAAATGTAGATACACCATACCATACCTTCACATACGTTCGCATAATATACTAGTTCATTCTGCTGTTTCGTTGATAATTTAGTTTCTTCAATTTCAGATCACAAACATAGGGATTTGCAAATGCCATTGATCAGTATTGCTGCTTTTGTAACAGTGTCAATATGCATTTAATGCATAGATGTACTTGTAAATATCTGAAAAGCACATTCCTCATATTACCCATAGTAGAATACATACCTTCACATGTCTCTCCGATAAAGCCATCTTCACACTGACATGAGAACGTTGTTGGACCGGAAGTGCATGTTCCGTTATATTTACACGGAGAAGAGGCACAGTGATCGGTGTCTGTAAAATGAAAAATAAATCGGCCATGATACCCCATGATACCCCAAATTGTTTACATTAGAAAAGTAAACAATAAGCGTATTTTGTTCTTTTAATTGTATTATTTTTATGTTTCCGTCATCTTCCATAGGGAGAATGCTCCATATACGATCAATGTAAGGGATAAAAGGCGGGTGTGACCAGTCAAGAGGGGATGCTTACTCCTCCTTGGAAAAGATGCCACCTCTGGTCATTATATGAATAAGTCGTTGACTTTCGCTCCTTTTTTGTTACCATTAAAGGATATGGATTACTATTATGGTATTCGCTTTTTCTTAATGTAAATGTTATTTTGATCATTAATATGGATTTTCTAATGGTCCCTTGTCTTGAGTTTACAAAAGTGAAGATAATGAACAGAGTATTACTATCAAAACTTTACCTTACCCAGTATTCTCATTCTAGGGGTAGGGGAATTAGTAGCTTTATCGATCCTGAATCTCAAATACTTTTATTTTATACTCAATCTGGACTGGGTTGCTGAAAACCTTGGTTAAGCTTAACCAGTGGTTAAATCCCTTGTCCACCGCTTAACTTTTAGTTAAATTATGTTGCTCAAAAGTTAACCAGTGGTTAAATTGTTTAACCATTGACCAAACTTAACCAATCTGCAGGGGTGGGTTAAGTCATTTAACCAGTGGTTAAACATGACTGCCTACTTATTTTTTTTTTATGTAAACATGAGAAAATAACACAAGAAAAGGGAAGTTTGGAGACATTTTAATCATGATTTCACTGAAATAGAGTAAAAAGAAAGTTTAAAATTTTCGCAGACGTAACAGAAGGAAATATCTGACCAAACTCTGAACACAACGTTTGACCATAAGGAGTGGACTAAATGTAGATACACCATACCATACCTTACCTTCACATACGCTCTCATAATAGAATAGTTTATTCTGCTTTTTCATTATCAATTCAGTTTCTTTAATTTCAGATCACAAAAATGAGGTTTTGTAAATGCCATTGATTACTGTTGCTGCTTTTGTAACAATCTCAATATACATTTAATGCATAGACGTACATGTACATATCTGATCAGCACATTCACCATATTACCCATAGTAGAATACATACTTTCACACTTATCTCCGATAAAGCCATCTGAACACTGACATGAGAAAGTTGTTAGGCCGGATGTACACGTTCCGTTATATTTACATGGAGACGAGGCACAGTGATCAGTGTCTGCAAAATAAGAAATAATTCATGATAGCTAAAACTACTTACATAAAAAGTACACAGTGAGTAAATTTTACTTTTTAGGCTACCTGAGTAAACTCAGGTGACCTACTGCAATTAGCTGTCGTCAGTCGTCGTGCGTTAACAATTGAACATTGTTAACTTCTTAATAACTACCACTCCAATTCTTTTTCAAATTTGGTGTGAAACACCTTTGAAACAAGGGGGACATAAGTGTAAAGTTCAGGATTCCTGCCAAAATTGACAAATTTTCAAAAATCATAGTGATGTAGAGCAAACATGTATCTACCAAAATAGAAAATTTCATGATCCCCGGTGTAGGGGTTCTGACCCCTAGGCGGGGCAAGACTTAGCATATAGTGTTTATATGTAAAACACTTTAATAACATCTTCTTTAGTGCTATTGATACTAAATTGATATTTAGAAAGAACAGATACTTCTTTACTAAAATTGTAAATTTGATGATCCCAGGGGTAGGGGTTGTGGTATCAGGGTGAGACCAAAATGATCAGTTATTAAATGCATCAACAATAAAAAAAAAAAAGACTTCTTGATAACTATCATTCCAATTCTTTTCAAATTTGGTATGAAGCATCTTTGAGACAAGGGAGGTATAACTTGTAAATTTCAGGATTATTGTACCCCTGGGGCCTCAGGGACAGGACAGAATCTGTCCAAAATTGACTATTTTACAAAACTCTACTTCTCTAGAACCACACATGTGTAAGAATAACTATATGCATAGTGATGTAGACCAGGAGAGCCTCTACCAAAATTGTAAATTTCATGATCCCCAAGGTAGGAGTTCTGACCCCAGGGCGGGGCCAAACGTAGTACATAGTGTTGATGTGTAAACACTTCGACAACACCACCTTTAGAGCTACTTATACTAAATTGAAACTAAATGTATATTTTGAAAGAGCAGGTTGTCCTGTACCGAAATTGTAAACTTGTTGATCCCTGGGGTAGGAGTTCTGACCCAAGGGTGGGACCAAACTTAGTATATAGTATTTATGTGTAAATGTGCTGATCCTGTATATTATCTAAATGTATACTTAGGAATAGCAAAAAAGGATGTACAAAAATGGTGAATTTTTAGTGCTATTGATATTAAACTCAACCTAAATTGATATTTGGAAAGAGCAGGTAGTCCGGTACCAAAATTGTAAATTTCACGATCCCAATGGTAGGGGTTGTGGTATCAGGGTGGTGCCAAAATGGTCAATTTTTAAATGTGTCAATAATAGAAGTTTTTAACTTATTCTTGATAACTATCATTCGAATTATTTTCAAACTTGGTATGAAGCATCTTTGGAACAAGAGGGACATAAATTGTAAATTTCAGGATTCCTGCGGCCTGTATTTTTATGAAAAATTATCTGAAACTAAACAAACAAATATTGCACTAAACATTGTCAATATACATCGTAGTAAATGTATTCATATCAAAATGTTAATTCTGTGACGTCATAACTGTGCCGTACATGTCATCACAGATTTTCGACGATGATCATCCGAAATCTATATTTTTATAATATATTTATTAATTTCTCCAAAAATGACAAATTTTGGAACATTGATTCAAAATTTCAGTTTGGCCACATTAAACGAACAAATTAAAAATTCTGACATGTGTAAATAAATAAAAACTGCACAAATAAATGTTGGATTGAGTTTTTCGATGAAAGTGACCATACGTACATTTCTTGTTTTAGGTCATTCACAAACATAATTTATACATCGAATGATGATAGTTTCTCATATTAAAACATATAAAATGATAGATTTTTACATAGCATCTCAAAGCATATATATATATCCCAATTATTTTTGAAAAGTTTTATGTACATCTATGATCAAAGAATGAAATATAGATTTCGGATGATCATCGTCAAAAATATGTGATGACAATAATCAACAACATTGTATGCCTTTGCTTTTAAATTCAAAGATAGGTCCAATTTATCTCAAATGTGGAATATGCAAATAAAATAATTATAAGACTTGACACCAATTATCTTCTCGTATTATTTTTATTTCGCCGATGAATTGATGTTTAACTGTCACATAAATTCTGTAACCATGGAAGCACAATATAATCAAAGGGAGATAAGTCGATTAACATAACCCGTAAAGGGCTAAGTAGGACAAGCTACAAAAACTGGCCCCCATTTTCCTTGAAAATTACACATGTGTAAAAATTACAATTAATGGATCAAATCTTTTAATTTTTGTCCTATCTTGCTGTAACAAGATTTTTTTTTTGGTCCAATTGTTTTGTTCAAGCAAAATATTGGGCTCCAATTTTAGCATAATTTGGAAAAATCATTGGAATTTATCGATTTTCAAGCATTTGTATTGAGTTTTTTTTACTATGAGCAAGAACGTAAACCACGACGATATCTGGACGATGAGTTGTCTGAATACATAATATTTTTCTGTATAAACATTTTCGTGGTTTGTAATCTTGCTCATATCGAAAATTAATTAAATAGTTGTTGTTATGTAAACAATTTATAAAATCAAAATTGTAAACGGTCCGGATTCAGAATTTTTCCAAACAACATACGAGAAACGTTTTTCTTCCAGAATTCCTGAGTAAGTGTAAGTGATTACATTTTGTTTCCTAAAAACATGCATAATCATGTTATTCGATCCGCGGACTTTACGATAGCATTATCTAACGACTTGACTTTATGTAAACATATGATCAACAAAGAATACTATGCAGATCCGCCACTGTTTTGACAGATCGCCGCGCCGATGCATATAAACAAATGGCCGGGACTGGGCGTCAACATGCCGTGTTCAGTACATGGGCTAGTTTTATGATCATCGAATAATTATATTTTGATGTCATGAGTAAAGTACAGTATCGTATTTTTCCCAAGTTTAATATCCATCCTCAAGAGTTAGTGTACATAAAGATAGGCTGCATATAGGACTTCGCAGACGAATGAAGTTACAAGACGAGCCTATTTATAACTCAGCCGTGCTAATAAATATAGATATGAAATTAATGTTGTATGTTCGTAGATAATGTCAAAATACTTGCTTACAATGTAATGTTTATGATACAAAAATGTCTTGTTGAATGTTACACACATATTATATATACCTTGTGGCTTAACGAACAATTACATATAATTAAACACATTATTGAGCAAGTCACGGTGGCGCAGTGGATAACGCACTTTTTCTGTAAGCATAGGGTCCTATGTTCAAATTTTCCGGTGAGCATATTTTTTTCTTCAACATATAAGAGTAACCATAAATGTATATCACTTGAATTGAAGTTATTTAATAAATAAGATATCATTTTTTAATGTAATTGGGATATGACATGAAGTTGGCCACGTGATCAAATCCTATAACGCTCGAAATGTATCTTTGAGTTACTGACTTTGACTATGAGAAAACAATTAAAACAAATCTGCAGACACCCTAATAATTAAATTAGATTTTATTTATCAAACTTTGTTTGATTTTCTTTGTTTTTACATTACTCAGGCGTATGAAAAAATATCATTCTTGATTACCATGCAAACTAATATTGCAGTATCTAATGTATATTACGAAAAATATAATAATTTTTTTCTGTGTATGAAATTGGTTAATTGGTTTTGATCAATGAATTCAAAAGCAGTGGTAAATTTAGAGGGGTTTTGGGGTTGCAACCCCCACCCCACCTACATTTGGATAAACATTTCCTTTGTACCCGCCCCTGATTAGTACACAGTATAGTAAATTAAGCTGTACATTTCAGCATGTATATCCAATATAATGTTAAACGCCGAGCTCAATTATAAGTAATCATTATAACATTTTATTACAAAGATGTGTAGAAATGCGTGCAATGTAAAGACAGCTGCTGAACGATATTATAAACCGCATAAACCATAAACTATTGATAAATGAAGTTGAGAAAGTGATTTCTACAATAACACGTTTTTTCTCAGTCAAACATGAACATGACACATTGTGGAATGCATGTATATACAAATACTATGCTTCGGACAGAAAATCTACAAACTCTAAATCGGAAGAAGGAGCTGACGAGAACTACTGTCCCAGTCTCTACCCAGAGTTGTCGTTCCTTACTCTCACTTACACGTGTAAGTGACTGTACGGAACGATAACTCTGTGTAGAGATTGCTACTGCCCAACACCGAAACGTCCTAGATCGCACGATATATCAATTCATTTAAATATTTCGTCATAATGATAAAAAATCCAGGTATATAAATGAATATCTAAACAAAATTCCTCTATAAAAATATACTGTCAGAAATAAAATGAACAAAAGTTTTTTTTCCAGCGATCGTAATTTCGTTTCGATTATATTAAATCGAATTTTTTAAACACTGCACCGCTTTCAATCTCTACCAAGAGTTATCGTTCCTTACACTCACTTACACCTCTGTCAACGTCTCAAGGGTTTTACAAGATTTTTGTAAAATGGCATGTGTGCTCAAATAAAGTATGGTTTTGACTTCAGTTACAAAAATATATGTAAATAGATAACTATTGAGCAGATGTCAAGTCTTTTTGAGACACAAGAAGCATTGATTTGGGTTGAAACGTGAATATTGGGTAGTTCTATTGCACCAGGCCTATACATAGGTACATTAAGAATATATATATAATGGGTAAAAAAAACTACAAGTAGTTGCTTGTCCTACATTTTCCCAATATTTTATAAAATAGTTGTTAGTATTATTAGCCGTAAAAAATGTGGATTTACATGTGGAATAACATTGCTTATTTTGAGACGTTAACAGCGGTGTAAGTGAGAGCAAGGAACGACAAATCTGGGTAGAGATTGCGCCGCTTTATGGTTCCCTATAATGAAAAACCTAAATTTTTCCTATTCAATGTCAACTAATATTTTTTATTTTACATATTTTTATAGAAAATTGTTTTCTCTTCATGTTGTAAAAGTTTAATTTCTCAGTGACGTTAGATCATTGAAAAACGCCGCTTGTCCATGGAATTTTAAGACAACCCTCGTACATGTTTTAGTGACGTTATATCATGTCTGCTAACGCAACATTATACAAAGGCAACTTTCCAAGTAACCCTTTTCATCAAAGGAAGCAATATCATGCTATATTTTATTTTTTAATGAAGTACTTGTAAGATTAAATTTTGACAATTTCATTACATTCAAAGAATGGGCCGATTTTGACATTTCGTGGCTCTAGCTCTTTGTAAATTTCATGATCCCCGAGGTAGGGGTTCTGACCTCAGGGCGGGGCCGAACTTAGTATATAGTGTTTATGTGTAAAACATTTCGATAACATCTCCTTTTGTGTTACTTATACTAAATTGAAACTAAATGTATATTTTGAAAGAACAGGTAGCCCTGTACCGAAATTATAACCTTGATGATCCCCGGGGTAGGAGTTCTGACCCCAGGGTGGGGTTAAACTTAGTAAATAGTATCTATGTGTAAGTTTGCTGATACTGTTTAAAATATAAATGCATCCTTAGGAATAGCAGAAAAGGATGTACAAAAATGGTGAATTTCACAATCCAGGGTTTTCAATCTAGGATGGGTCCAAATTAGTCATATCCTTTAATGTTTTAATGTTAATACACCTATTATATTGTCTAAAGCCTTTCATCAGTGTATGCATTTTTGAGGGCATTGAAGTTTTAAGAACGCATCTTGTCTTATACTGTGGCTGAACATTAGAATTTAGCTTAGATATTCAGAATATATTTTTTGTTTTCTAGATTTCATAGTCCTTGGGAGTAGTGATACTTTTTCAATAGTACTCAGTTGACCGATAAGGCCTGTGGGTATCTTGTTTAATTTCATTATTCTTATATTTATATATTCCATAGGGGGTGATTCATATACATAGGATAATAGGCGGGTGTGACCAGTCAAGTGTCAGTTTTCATGGGATTTCTTAAATCAATTACTGTTCGTACAAGATTGCTACACGTAGCCATGTCCCCCACCGTCGCAAAAAAGTTAAAGCACAAAGTCCCATAACTCCTGTAAAATGTGTCGAATCAAAATGATCAGCTACATATGGTGACCAACAATCCTACAAATCATGAACAAAATCTATTGAGCGGTTGCTGAGGAGTTGCGTCCACAAAGTGTTCCTATAGTGTAGCACGTACAAGGTCAACAAAGTCCCATATCTCCTGTAAAAATTGTCGAATCAAAATGGCAGCACAATAAGATCAGCTAAACATGGTGACTAACAATCCTACAAAATATCAACAAAATCCGTTGAGCAGTTTCTGAGGAGTTGCGTCCACAAAGTGAAGTGGGACGGGCGGACGGATGGACAAACGCACGGACTCCGGTATTTCTGTCCCCTTCCGCGTTGCGGTGGGGGACAAAAAACGGTCTTACAATTGGTATGAAACACTTCAGATAGCATTTAACCGAATACCAAATTGTATTCGTAAATCAGATCATTTCGGTTGAGCATCACTGAAGAGACATTATTTATCGAAATGCGCATCTGGTGCATCAAAATTGGTACCGTATAAGTTTTACATTATGACCCCTGGGTCGAGGCCTCTGCTGGTGGACTGTTAGTCCCCGAGGGTCTCTACAGCCCATTAGCTAAGTACTTCGTTACTAGCTTGAAAATACGGATGTATATTTAATTGCTGTTATAAAATTTAGAAATTCATTTCAAAATTAAGGATTATCTCCCTCATGCAGAGCTCTTATCCTTGGACGAATTTGGCTCCACTTTTTTGGCACGCTGTTTTTGGCTATATTTAGCTCTAAAACTTCATAGTTATTTCGGAATTCAAACATTTCGGTTGAGCATCACTGAAGAGACATTATTTGTCGAAATGCGCATCTGGTGCATCAAAATTGGTACCGTATACGTTTTACATCATTATAGCGCCCATAACATTTGCGAAATGTCAACTTTATACTAAACTGTTCCATAAGCTGTAACATGAACTTACTTTTAACATTTGTTTTAATATGTCTTATACGATATTTTAATTTTCGTCTTATACTTCTTATCTATTCTTACAAAGTATCAGTATCTTCCTTTTCATATCTAGCCTATATAATTCGCAAAATAGTCCTATGTCTATGATTTCTGGGCAGCACATGTATAGGCACCTTAATAATTGTTCCATTCCTCGGGATAGACGAAATAGCAAAAGTATTGATCCTGAATCGCAGATATTTAAACAATATGCTTTCTTTGTTGTATTATCTGATGATGAAAGTAGCAGAAAAAAAGTACAGTCTGCATAAGCAACAAACAAAAGCATTTTGTTGTTTATGATTTTATGCATTTTCTAAAGATATACTTACCCTAAGTACTGAAATATACCGTTGACCATTTTGTTACTTTAAATGGAACAGCCAATCCATCCTTCAATCATGAGTTGTTTATAATTACGCTGACAAATTGTACTTAAAACCGAATCAAAGTAGTTTGTAACAAATTTGTATTCATTGTCTATGATTAAAGCAATGTAAATTTCAAAGGAAATGGAAGAGAAAAGATTCAGTGAATGTCAATATTTCCATTTTTGAGCGCAAAGGGTGGGCAGCACATGTTGCTACGCTATACCATGCTTTCATCCATATTCTCATAATAGAATTATTCATAACATATTTGGTCATGATTATACCGATTCTATTCTGTGCAATACGGATTACTTTATTGTAGTACATCATTGTATCAATGTTTTACCATATTTAATCAATATATCAAATTCATGATATTAAAATGATTGTAATTTAAATCAAATGAAGTGTTTACCGCTGTTAATCAATGTATCAATTCTTTACCATAGTAAATTAATGTTTCCAGGTTTTTTTAACCATAATAAGTTAATGTATCAAATATCCTTTGATCTACCTTTAAAATGCAATAAATCAATCCGCATACGACAAAATGAATACGATGATGAAACATAGTCCTCGGACACCATATCAGCTAGAAAAAAGACCCTTTTAAAACCCCATACTGCATGTATACAATATTTATTGAAAATTATGATAAATTGCAGTACTCAAACAGACATCATTCCTCGAGCCCCATATCATCCTTTGGGTCTTAGGCCTTCCGGCTGACATGGGGCCACACAGGCTGATGTGTCATACGATATTAATTTTAGCTTGCGATATTATCTATTCATTTCGCGTCTCTATTAGAAATTTGGATGCTCAAACTTAGGGAAACATAAGTGAGTCCCTCTAAATGACATTCATCAATAAATTGGAATGCTTTCCTAAGTTGTGAAAACCTTGAAATATTAAAAGTAAGATAGTAGGAATCTGTTGTATATGAATTTGAAATGTATGACTAGAATGTATTTGAACTTTTGTTTTAAAGAATATGAATTGTAGTTACAGTGGTATATGTCTGGAAATAGTAGAACACATACCTTCACACGTGTCGCCGATAAAGCCATCTACACACTGACATGAGAACGTTGTTTGCCCGGATGTACACGTTCCGTTATGTTTACATGGAGAACAAGCACAGTGATCGGTATCTTTAAATTGAAAAAAATAATTATTAAGTGGAAATATATATATATTGATTTCATTATTTCATTTTTCCGTTTAATCTTCTACATTCAGAGTGGTCTATATAGGATCAAGATATAGGACACGTGACGCATGTGACCAGCCATCGATGGATAACAAAACTCTTGGACACTTGATCCCACTTATGGTATTTGCCTGTGGCGTGAATACAACTGATTTCCCATAACGCTGAAGAACTTCAGATTTGGCTGCAAGAAGACGATGTGTTTGTTGTTGATCAGGGATTTAGGGATGCTCAGGATGTTCTGGAAGATATTGGAATAATGGCGGAGATGCTTGCATTCACGACACGAGGAGACAAACAGCTGCCCACATTTGATTCTAACAAGTCAAGAGTTGTAACAAAGGTACTTTAATGCGTTTCATTTTTACAATGAATACGAACTGATTATATTCCTATATGTCATAATCCGTCATACAAACGAAATTTTTAGAGACAAAATAGAACTAGCTGTAAGATATGATTCTATAATCATTTCATTCATCTGAGGGTCTAAATATTATACATTTGCTCCGTTTTAGCCTCACACAGTTTATCGCAATATTGTTTTTTGCCGTTGTGCGGTGTTCCAGATTTTACTTTCGTTATCATAAAATCCAATTTCAGAACACAACCAACAATTTCAATAGTTTTTGAAAATTGATACTTTTATGTGTGGTACGAATTTGATTTTCATACAATGCCGAACGTCGCAAATCATTGCTTGATTATACATACATATATATATATATACAACTTTTGGGGAGACCCTTCGTTTATGTGCGTCAAAATTAACGTCAAAGAGATCGACGTCGCCAATTTCATATAGGGGTTTCCGTTGAATATATCAGAGCTGCTGCTAATGAAGATAAAGGATAACAATGGTCATATTCATAAATGGCACATTCTTGAGTACCAGATTTAGTATTTTAGTGAGTTTCTATGACAGATCAGATTTTGACCAGAACCGTACCTTGTTCTTTATGAGATTGATGGCAAATTGTTGTATCCACTTTTTCATCAGGTAAATCTAATTTTTATCATGAATATGGATCTTATTAATGAAAACAAATGCAAATAATAAGCAGTGATCAATCTCACAAATTTCTATAAAGAATGCAAAATTAAGAATAGGGGAATTGCGAACCCCTAGGAACTCCAGTACATTTTCATTTTAAGCGCAAAGTCAGGGGGCACATGTTGATACAATATACTCGCAGTACAGTTAAGGTTCCAATACGGAGGCGTGTCTTAATCTATATAGGAATGTGTATTGTGACATCACACATAAACAACAAAATATCGCAATCCTATCAAAATATCATGGAAAACCGGTGAGATAATTACTGTTTCTAAATTGCACTTAAATGGGGGTTTTGTCATTAATACAATCTGACACCTTAAGATATAAGCAAAAAATTGATCGCAATGCATTTGTAATCATGGTAGTCTAACGCATTTCATTTGCAGTAAGTGGCGGATCAACTGTTCCTTTCTTATTTAAAAAATACAATTAAAGTAGTTCCACCCTCCTGAGACGTTATAAGATTTTGCAAAATCAATGATTTATTCAAATTTATGGACAATATTGCCATCAATTTTCCTGTAGTCTTTTTCAATATTTATTTTAAAAGATATTGTTAAACATGAACTATTTCAAAAGTCTAACTTGTACTTAAATATTCAATAATATGTTTCAAAATATTGAATCCAAGGACAATAACTCTGTTTTCATTGAATCCTTTATCAAGTTCATTATCCGATAGATTTTCTGTATTTTTTTTACAGAAATGTTGAATAGGTTTGTAAAGAAACAGTCTCATGAAATCAATATGAATATTAAAATATCGTTTTAACCTTTTTTGTTAAATTTTGATTATGATGTAGAAGGAAAATTGCAAATTTCTGACGTTAATATATGATTCTGTACAGTGTGATGACCTATACATTTTATTTGATAATTAATTAGTTTTAAATCACTTTTCTTTTAACTATAATAAATTGTAATAAATACACATTTTAAACTTTTATCAGAGAATAATGTGAGTATGGAATTAACTTAAATGGAAAAAATGTTTATTTATAAGACTGTTAATTCTATAACAATGAAAGGTGAAGATAACGAACAGTGATCAATCTTACAACTTCTGTAAGCAATTCAAAACAGAGAGTTGGACAAACACGGACCCCTGGATATACCAGAGGTGGGGTTATGTGCCTAAGAGGAAGCATCCCCTGTCGACCGGTCACAAATTCACTGCAATATTTTCTATTTATCCCGTTGGAAAACATTGATGCTTTATCTATTGATAAGTGGGCGGATGGGTGGGTCTTACATATCGAATTAATGCAAGAGCATATCCTGAATGCATCACAATTGTTTTAAAAGTGAACCAAAGAAATATAAACCTAATTGAAAAGAGCTGCTATCCTGATAAAATTTTGGAAATTATTTCAAATTAAAATACAGGTAATTGACCGACAAATTATTATTATATTTCAACAACTATAAATCGAAAAAGGTACAACTCCGCAGCGTTTTCTACATAGGTTGTTTAAAACGATCATGAATTAAAGTTTAAAGTTCAACCTCATTAATATGTCCTTGCCATATCGAAATTCATTGATGACCTCAATATCACAGATATATTTGCGAAAACCTCGTGACGTCGAATCGCGTGATCAGTCTAAATATGAAATATTATCATCCTGAATATATATTTTAGTCCATCATATCTTGATCCAATATCATCAGTAAAGTTCCAAAATATCCCACCCGTCTTAGTAAATGTTTTTTTAATTGCATACTTTCGGCGGAATTTTCATTGGCCACCTTAACTGCGATGCGTATGCTTTCATACATGTTCTCATAATATAGGGTTTATTCCAATTTTCCGTAGACTGTGTGGATGCTTGACAATGTCATTCATTCCTTTAAATGTCAAGGCATAGTGGTAAATCTGTAGAAATCACATTCCTCATAACACACATATCTAACACACATACCTTCACACGTGGGTCCGATAAAACCATGTGCACACTGACATGAAAACGTTGTAGAGCCGGATGTACAAGTCCCCTCATGTTTACAAGGAGAAGAAGCACAGTGATCGGTACCTGCAAGAAAACAAATCAGTACTTCTAATTCAAATTATATATCTTGAGTATTTCTATGTGATCCTTTATTTTCATTTCTTATGTTTTCATCTCGTAAATCTCCCTCTACTGACGGTGTGCTGCATATATTCATTGTATATGAATCCCTCTCCATATAGAAGATGTTAAAGAAGAAATAAAAGTACACCATTCATGAATATGTTGGACATGGGGAGTGCTCTATTAACGAACATTTATTTTATTTTTTATTCAAGGGGATATGGCATTCTCAATCCAAGTCTACCTTTTTATCTTAAGTAGCCATCCACTACCCCCGTTCTATCTGCTAACTCTAAATTGAAGTACGTTCCTTTCTTTATTCTAATTAGTCACCCATTTTGTCCATTGCATGGTTATAATTTCAGACACTTGCTCTCCGATCAGCACATTGATTTTACTCCCTTACCTTTCGTTTATATATTGATTAAAATTGCTTACCGCACTTTTCTGGGTGAGGTTCTTGTCCTGTAATGAAAGGGAAGCAACACAAACAACAATAAACAACGTAAAATATTGTAATTGATTAATTCAATACAAATTGATATTTTTCCCCAGTTGTAAATTTCCACATTGTGAAATCTTATATATAGGAAAAAAAGTGACAACGCTTCTATCAACATTGTCTTTGTTTGGAAGGTTCATTATTACAACTGTATTTCAAACAAACTTGACATTAATTCCACATTTGGTAATTGTACTTAAACTCCAATTGCCCTTTTGAAAACATGAAATTCTTCAAAATCATACTTCAGATTCAGACAAATTTAATATCCCAGTGAATGTCATGGATGGATATGAGTCTCTGGATTCCTAAACTTCACAAAATCCTTACAAAGAAAGAAACATTGCTGGATCAAATATATGTTCTACCAAGCCCCTATCGTTGTTCCTCACGACAATGTTAACAACTGTGAAGGAGAAACTTCGAACGTATTATGCCACAGCATATGCTAAAAGTGGTGTAAATCAAATATGGACATAAAGAACGTTTAGTAAATTTGAAATCGCAAAACTCTTCTTAAATAAACATCAAAAGGTATGACTTTTCAACACTTTACACGACCATTTCCTACGATAAATAAAATACTAGACTTTTCTGCGTCATATACAGTTATCAATATCTAGTGGTCAGTCATCCAAAAACATACCAAGGAATATGTAATTAAGAGTTGGGAAACACGCGCCACTGGATATATCAGAGATAGGATCAGGTGCCTTGGAGTAGTAAGAATCCCCTGTCGCACAGTCACACCCGTCGTGATCCTTTATGTTGATCGGGTAAGTGGAGAAATCCGGAGTTAAAATCAGGGTGTTAAAATCAGGGTGTAACAAACGGCCTAACAATTGGTATGAAACACGTCAGACAGCATTTGTTCAAATGACAGGTTGTATTGGCAAACTAACGACTAGAGCTTGCAAAACGCTGACATTAAACGAGACTGTTAAAGCCCCTGTAACACCAGGTCATCGAATTGTGAACTTCAGATATAAAATAAATAAAATCTATCAAAACCTTACTTTGACAGAATCTTCCAAAGTACCCGTCCGGACACTTGCAGCTCCAATACATCCAACTTTTCAATGAGGAAATACAAGTTCCGCCGTTCTGGCAAATATTTTTAATCCGGCAGGCATTTCTTACTGTACGGAAGAAGAAAACAGATATCAACCTTGTAACTTCCATTTTCAAACATATATCGAGGTGTTTAGTGTTTTCAATATAACCCAATTCTTAGTTATATTGTTCTGCTGTCAAATGCAGTATGGTAATTATAAACAGAGGGGCAGTCGGAAGACTAAGATAACTCCTCTAAAATCAAAATTCGTTACAAGGCAAAAATCCATTATTTCAGAAATCATCATGATCCTAAACCGTGGGAGAACATCTAAATTGTTTTTTGTCTAACTACCATTTCTTAAATCTTGGCGGGGGCTCGTCCTTGAACAGATAAATTTAATATTCATAACTTCAAGCTTACATTCTCCCTCTCTCCATCAATAGTGGGGCAGCAACCCAATATATTTTAATTACAATTGTAAATAACGGAAAGGGAGTGTTGTCAAAAAGTGGGAAAAGGGGACATCTTATTCCTGATTCTACTAGCCAGAAAAATTCAGGATTATCCATAATCTAGGTACCATTTGTACTTGCATGAAAAAGTGAATTGAATTCTTTTTAGATTAGTGGTTTTCATTTCCCAGAGATCACGTGAAAGTTTGGCCGATGTCACATTATTAAATCGTGTAGACCATGGTCTATTTTGATTTGTTGCTGTGTTTAACAAGTTGATATCTATAAAGCATTGGATAGATGATATTATGACATGATATAACACACTGTGCTTACACAAACCAGTGGTTGGTTTGAATTACAAAATGCGTTAATCTCATGTTTACTTTCCACATGCTAATAAATTTGTCATATATTTTAAATCAATACACGCCAACCAAACATAAAGCGTCAAAATCACGCGGTAGTATGCATGTGTAAATAAAACCATATCACCCAATGATCTTAAGAATATCTTTTTGTTGTTTCAATGGTCTTTTCTCCAATATAGTTTTTCTCAGTAAATAGCGTAATCTGACACAGATCGAAGGAATCTAAACTCCCCTCACTTACCGCTATATGAATTTCTTCCTTGAATGTTTTCCGTCATGGCTGACATTTTACCATTTTATGAAATAATATGACAAAGGCAATAACGCTTGTTTGAAGAAGTGTACAAACTCGTCAGAGAAATATGAAATGTAACAAGTTGCCCAATAGTTCTTTCCCTTTGTGGAACTCTTACGCACAGTGAGACGCAAAACATACTGGCGTCTACACGCGGTGGGTACAAATGCTTATTGCTGCAATGATATATTGCCTAAACGCTGATTATCAGACATCATGCAACCACTCAAACTATAGGGACACACAATATTAGTAAGTTTATTAGTATTTGATAATAAAATAGCTCAAACAAAAATAGATAATCACCATTTTTCTTTGATTAAAATATCACTAGCGCAGAAGAGGAAATAAAAAATAATTTTATATTTAATTTAATGGCCTAATTCAATCAAATATTATTCGTGATATGGTCAGTTTAATGTATACCAACAGTTGATGTAAACAGAATTTACACTTTCATTACTTTTATTCGTATTAACATATCTAGTCTATAGTAAATATATACATCTTGTACCCATCCCAGCGTTCAACAGAACACTGAACGTACCTCTATCATAAAAGAGCTGATATCTCGGAAGTTGCGTATTAGGACTTCTCTTAGACACCTTATCCAACCTTCGAGTGCGTGTTTGCCCTACTATCAATGTTTTCAAAATTCTTTATAGGAATTATGAAATGTATGACTGCTTGTTATTTTCATCAAGGTTATGTAGAGGTTTGGAGGATCGCTGGGTCAGCATACTAGATCACCTACTGTTGTTAACATCGCAGTGGATTTTCTAATCTTAAAATTCGAAGACTTGCTTCGATATATTTTTATAGAATGTATCATTCAGTTCTTCTGAGGAAATCAGTTAAAGCGTGTTTGCCAAACACGTAAAAATTGCCAAACTTTTGTCAAAATTTGTTTTCTAAATGTAGTCAAATTCAAAATTGAACTTGTTTATTTGTACATGTAAAAATATAGGTATAATTTCATCACATGGTGATAGGAATTTCGCAAGTGGGTGGACGTAGCTTTCACAAACTTGGACATATTTCATTCCTGATGATTTACAAATAAAATTTCTAAAAATACCTATCAGAAACCACATCCCAATTTGAACAAAGAAGTTTTCAGCTTGAACTTATGGCTTAGCCGTTTGATCTATGGATTTTTCACATAATTCGCAGGTCGCATGATGCAATTTAAAGCACTGTAATATTAGTTTACCCGTCATGTATAAATCAAACCGTATGCAATTTTGCATGTGATTGTAGACGGTGAATTATTCTTAAATGGGACGTAGATAATAAAGAAAACAAAATTGTAACAGGATTTACAGGGAATCCATTACAATTCTTCTTTTTTTTAAAATAACTACACGTGTTCAGCTTGTTCAATTAACATGAAACATACTCATTGAACCTCAAAATATCTTCCACTTTGAGCTAACATTTTCCCTAACATTGTAAATGTTGTAACGTGGTCTACCCAATTGAGCATTTGTGGACCGATTTAAGTCGTGGACACTAAGTACCGATAAAAAGAATATCAGGACACGGGTTTTAAAATCAATGATGTAGGTAATAAACTTCTCTATAGACATTTCAATTCCCCAGATGAATCCACATTGTCGATGAGAGTCAGAATGCAAGGGGAAAATACCAACAACCAAACGTTAAGTACCTCTTTTCGTAGACAACGAGTTCACTGAATCAAGACAACGGGCACTGTATTTCCACAAGTGTGTATAATACAAAGTAGAGAGTCTGACAAGTCCGAACACAAATGACGCACATGTAAATGTGTTGGGACTTTTACCAAATATACAACGACGTAAACAGTCATTAAAGGGAAAGGCAATCCTAACCACATTGTTGCTTTTATGAATAAAGTTTTGCTTACTGGTATCGCAAATGACAGTCTTTAACAACAAAAATCCTTGCTTAACAATTAAATCAATATTAATCTATCATATATTTTAAATTACCCGCCGCTAAGAGAGCGGCCATTGAAGTTTAATTTATGACGTCACACCGTCGGTTCCGGTTTATTTCATCCACAGCACTGTAAACATATCACGAACAGTTAAGTTTGGAGCCGTATAAATTTGAGCCCGTTCTTTCGCAAGAAGAAATTAAGAAAATAAGACGGTTCAGTCGAGTCGCAGACCAGGCAGACGGTACATATTTCTTCATACAAATGTCTCGTACCTCCACTTGCCATTACGCAAATGATGAATCCACAGTTTACATAGTCTTTTATTTTCAGATGACTTGCATGGGTCAGGAATTTCGAAAAAAGAAGAAGCTTATTTTACATTTCCCCTTCACATTAATGTAATGAACTATTGGATAGGAGGGCATCAACCTATCTATTCGTAAAATCTACCACATGCACATCTTTGATGATCTTAGAATCTCATCAAAACCAGAACAGACAGTGTGACGTCAAAATTGATTTTTTGGTCTTGAATACAAACGAGTTCCACATCATGACAGCCTGTATAGATAGTGGGACTTTCAATTTCTAACGTTTTCAAATTGGTACTGAAGCTTATCTAGGCCGTATATCAACAGTATGCAAGGTGAAGATAACGAACAGTGATCAATCTCATATAGTATGATAAATTTTTATCATATATTCAATGAATCCTAACAATTATCCTGTAAATTTTTATTGGGTTGCTTTCCCCTTTAACATTGGTCATATAGAAGACAAAATGTACACGATATCACACTTGATTCACGTTTACTTTATCTCAACAATTACGTTCATCCCGTGGGGATCCGGCTTAGAATAGGTCCCCAGTACCCCTTACTTGTCGTAAGAGTCGACTAAATGGGGCGGTTCTTCGGATGAGACCGAAAAAACCGAGGCCCCGTGTCACAGCAGGTGTGCACAGGCACTCGATGTTTTAAATACCTATAATAAAACAATTGTCTTCCTGTAAACATAATATTGACAAGGTATACCACGCCGCCATCTTGGTTTTCGTTTTTACCAGCTGCATCGCTTGAAAATTTCGGCAAAAAGTTCGATATAATACAATAATTAGAACCCTACCGTCTAGCAACAACTCTGTCAATATCTTATCTCTCGCATCGTTATGGAAAACTCGAAATAATGTCCATTGATCAGATATAATCAAGCATCAACTATCGTCTACTGCTCTTCAAAATGCGATAACTCCTGATCTAGGGACGGAAGTTGACATCATTATGCAAATGAGAATTCCCTTGCTAATGTACCCACTGACGCTTGTGCGGGGGGAGCACTGAATGCAGGGTAGTTGCAGTCCTGCAAACAATAAAACTCGGGCATAATTGTGTGGTTTCGGGACAGGCTGGCACGGGAAATTCAGTAAATCTATCACATTACCAAATAACATTGGAAATGTTCATGACCCCCCCCCCCCCCCCCCCTCCACCCTGCTTCGACTCCAACCCACGTTTTGTCACCCATTGTGACAACACTGAAAATTTACAAATAAGCAGGACAGGACATTTGGATGTATA
The DNA here is from genome assembly GCF_947568905.1 of Ostrea edulis. Taxonomy (NCBI): domain Eukaryota; kingdom Metazoa; phylum Mollusca; class Bivalvia; order Ostreida; family Ostreidae; genus Ostrea; species Ostrea edulis. The sequence continues at coordinate 26,199,896 of NC_079171.1, forward strand.
AATGTCACTGTGTACGTTTGAGAGTATACCCACGTGTAGGCGCGTGTGCGTGTGTGAATTCAATTTTGAAGTTTTCTTATTACGTTATGAAATTTACTTTCAACAGAAACGAATGCATGAATAAGTGAAGTTATCATGTTTAACGTTTAAAAAAATAAATAAAGTACAGACTGTATATATTAATAGAATAATGTTGAAGATTTATTACCTCGCTCACTAGAACATATTTACTGCTAATTATAATATTTACTATTTTTAAATTTATCGACCAATGAAAAAAGGGTTATCCCAAAATTATGTCAACGTACGTCCACCTTTCAACGATTTCTCACATTTGAGAAGCAGTAGACTATGTTTGACGGTTGATTATAGCCGATAAATGGACTTTATTTCCAGTTCACCATGACGATGCGAGAGGTAAGACCTTGACAGAGTTGTTTCTAAACGGTAGGGTTCTAATTATTGTATTATATCGAACTTTTCGCCGAAATTTTCAAGCGATGCAGGTGGTAAAAACGAAAACCAAGATGGCGGCGTAGTATACCTTGTCAATATCATGTTTACAGGAAGACAATTGTTTTATTATAGATATTTAAAACGTCGAGTGCCTGTGCAGGTGTGGTACGATAAATATCCCTCCCTGCTCAAAGGCCGTAAGCGCTGAGCATAGGCCTAAATTTTGCAGCCCTTCACCGACAATGGTGATGTCTCCATATGAGTGAAAAATTATCGAGAGGGACATTAAACGATAATATACATGTATAACTAACCAGCCATCCCACAGGGAGGATTTTGTTTTATCAAGTTCACATAATGTGGTATTAATTCATTGTGTATTATTAATAGTTAATGTCCTTCTCGAGAATCGTGTACTGTAGTAGGATTTTGAGGAAGTACTTAAGATGCAATAAAATACCGTATGTTATACAGTTATAACAATGCTTCACATTTACATATTGTGATTAATCGCCCCGCAGACTGATGCATTTATTCATGACAGCCATTGTATGCGAATTTATTATCTACATAAAATGTGAAAATTTCATTTGAAATTTGCAATAAAAGAAGATGTTGAACCTCCCTGTTCGTCTGTATCATCTAATTATGAAAGATAGCGATTTCAAGACGATAATATTTTATTATGTGTTGTAAGGGAATTATTTTGTTTAGAGATCAATACCACGTGACTACAACGATAGGAACTCTAGTCACTCTTTGGTAGATTTTGTGTTTGATATGTTAATGATTACGTGAAATGGAAGAAGACTAAGTAATTGTAGGTATTACAAACCTTGTGTCTTGTGTTTAACATTCTATATCTACATTATATGAAAGGAAAATAAATAATTTCAAATAGTACAAACCTTGTGTCTTATGTTTAATATTTTATGCTACATAATGTGGAAGGAAAATAAATAAGTTCGGATATTGCAAACCCTGTGTCTTGTGTTTAATACTTCATGCTTACATTACATGGAAGGAAAGTAAATAATTCCTTGTGTCGTGTGAAATATGGACATGTTAACAAAATTGTCTCTGTCCACCAGAATGTCTAAATAAAAATCGCATTATCATAAATCAATCATTCACATTTTTAAAATGTTCCTCCAAATATCCTATACAATTTTGCAATCTTCTGAAGCGTTACACTTTTTTTCCTCCGAAAAGACATGGGGTAAATGTAGCCAGACAAAATCTAGACTAGAAAAGAGACGATGAGACTGAAATTGTACAATTTTACAGATTTATTTTTAGAAAAAGGGTGAATATAACGAACAGTGATAAATTTTGTAAATCATATAAAATCGAGAATAGGCCTAACACAGAGAATGCCTTGACCGCCCCGACTCGCTCCAAGGTCCATAAAACTCACACCAGTGACAACTCGCTCCAAAGCGAGGACAATTCGTCCTCTTGTTCATAACTACTTTTCCTACTCGTACATTCCTTTAATTCATGATTGTAAATAGCGGTCTAAGGATTAGTATGGAATACGTCAGAAAGCATTTGATCCAACGACAGGTTGTATTGGGAAACTAGATAATTATGATATTGGAAATCTTGATAATTATAATGACCATGGAATTTGCGAAATGCTGACATTAAAGAAGACTATTTATAGCTTTGATCTTTAACCTCAGAATTAAGTATCATCCTTGTATTCAATTTCGACTGCAAAGATCAAATTCAATAGGAAACAATCTGGTTTAGATAAAATAACGTTTGTGTTTCATACCTTAATTCAATGATATCCAAAGTTATGAGATCAATCACTGTTCGTTATTTGCACCTTGTCATAGATCTACCTTATTGATGCTCACAAGCTTGTGTGTCGTTTTGCATTTCAAAAGATCAGTGGGATTTCACATACGATGTCTATTTAAGATATGAAGAACAATACGAGTATATTAATTGTTTGTTGAGCGTTGCTGACGTGAATATCTTATCATGTTACACATATAAAACTTCATTGTTATTTTGGATTTCAAACATTTCGGTTGAGCATCACTGAAGAAACATTATTTGTCGAAATGCACATCAGGTGCATCAAAATTGGTACCGTATAAGTTTTACATAAATGAATGAATTATGAACTCAATAACATTAATCGTTTATTAAAAACTTTAAGAGGCAGGGGGCTGGCTAAGGGCCGCCTTGAGGCCCAGTGGGTCCAGCAGGAAGACCTGGTGGGGTCCAGGGGGCGAAGCTCCTGGATTTTACAGATTTTATGGGATTGAAATATCGTCTTCCATTGTTACTATTTTCTGTCACTGTTGATAAGGCGAAATTAATAAAATAACGCAAATTTTAAGGGCTATTGAAAAAACTGTCAGTTCTCCCAATAAAAGTCATTCAATAAATCAAAAGATTTTGTCATTTATTTCTCCGAGAGTGGAAGACATTATTGCTCCATTATCGTTTTCTAAACAAGAGACCACAATTTACCCTAAATTTGAAAATTTAAGGGGGAGGGCGCTGGCTGCGCCCCCCCCCCCCTTAAATCCGACGCTATGTTGTGTGGACTTATACGGAAATGGGATCATAAAACGTTATGAGAAGATGTTGGGACCTACAAACTAGGAGCAAGATCAAATGACACAAGTTTTATTGAAGGAAAAAAAAAGGGATTTTCTTTTTAATTTTCAATATCAAAGAGTGTTCGCGATCTAGATTTTTTAAATGAAAATTTACATATCTCATGGATTTCTTGCATTATATTTCATTATATGTGGGATGGCATGTTTTGTTACATGGACTCCCAGAAATAACATTTCAAGAGCCCACATGGCTCCTGGACATTTTAGCCAAGTTTCAACCCTGCATAGAGAACAATACTTCAAAATATTAGAACAATATTGATTATTATTAAAATATTGCAGTCAATGAAAGATGACAACCAACTAGAGGTGTAACGAATACTAACGATACAGCGATACATCGATCATATTGATCGCAAGGGCTTACGATACGCGTATCGCATCGTCAGGTATATATCGCGATACGGTACAAGTTCATTTGTATTGACTTACTTTAAAAATCTACGCAAGACCTAACAAATGTTAACATTTAAAAGTGGCGGAAAACAAGGTAGAATCAAATGTTGATATGGTACACTGTTGTTGAGATGTTCATTCTATAAATTCTAATACTGTGGAGGTAAAAAACACAACAATATGTAAAGATAATCAGTTTATTCAATTATTGACTACTGCATCGTAATACATAATGTATCACATGGCCGTATCGTGATATGTATCGCATCATGAGATGACTGACGATACTCAGGTCTAGTGAGGTTACAAGCAACTCGTGATTGGTAACCGTGACCTGTAAGTTTTCTTTACAAGTATGTAAAAAATGACTTCACGTTTTTTCATTATGACGTGTTTGGTGTTTTTTTTTTAAGTTGGATCCTAAGATAAGGGTCTTTTTTGCTAGAAACGGTTCATATGTTCAAATCATATATTTGCCATTAAAGTAATATTAGCTTTGAATCTGAAAATTTTATTTTGCTGTAAAAATGTGCTATTAATTATGGTAGTTTTAGATGTACCTTTTACCATAATCATTGATAAAATTAAGTTGAAGATTTTATCAAAATAAAGATTTCGGTTCTAATGAATATATATCTAAGCTTTAGCATTATACAGAAATCAGTTTTTGTATGGGAAGACAATAATGTAATTTTACTTCATCCAGAGCCTCTGGATATGTTTTCTAACATATAGGGCCCACGGCGGGTGTGACCGGTCGACAGGGGATGCTTACTCCTCCTAGGCACCTGGTCCCAACTCTGGTGGGTCCAGGGGCCCGTGTTTGCCCAACTATCTACTTTGTATTGCTTATAGGAGTTATGAGATTGATCACTTTTCGTTATCTTCACCTTTCATTAAATATGAATAACAAATGTTTATAAAACTTTTTTTTACTAACTCTCTAATATCACGAAACTTGCATTTCTCACCTTTACATTCTTTAAAAGGGATTTAATTGTCAGTCTATTTTTGCATGTTTGGGAAATGCAATTTCTTGAAAATTGGGAATATTGGATAATTAATTTGAAGATATTGGAGGAAAATAACAAATGGTGTACAAATTTATGTTCAAATGTCAATACTGGTCAATAGTGATTAAAATCGGTCAATTGAAAACTGTTTGGTGATCATAGTCTGTGTTAATGGTCATTTTGAATGTTTAAGTGGTCATTAATTATGGTAAATACTGTAATTCATCGCATATACTATCATTTTATACATATAGTATATTTACAAGTCATAATATTATTAAATATCTAATGTAAATGATTCTGTTAGATTGGGGAAGACGTAAAAGTTTCTGTTCAAATTCCTTAGAACTACCTAAATGGTTTCAAATCTTATTTTGCACCGTTAATTATATTGGTGATGTTTTCATAACAATAACAGGCACACTGGTCATCTCTGGTCCCAGAGTATGCTAATTGACACCTGTCAACTCAGCTTCATGTGCTCAGGTAATGTCCAGCTACCCGCTATTCTTAATCTGTCAAGGTACATGTATAAACAGGTCTGTCTCCAATTGTCAAGCTATGCTATCTGTGACCCTCTAGTATAGTACTGAAGATATTTCGGTTACAGTTTCAGCAATCCAAATGTTTTAAACTTATGGAATTACTTTTACATTGAATTATCTAATGAAAAATATTAATCAAAAATTGATCCATATAATGAAAAGACTTAAGGTAAGGTTTGCAACAAAAGGGATATAACTCACTTGAAATACCTCAGTGCACTTCGTGCTTTATAACGTCATAATGAAAAAATGCGTCACGTCATAGTTGAATCGAGGGAAAATGTCATAATAAAACTTGGTACACTGGTACATCTTCAGGAGAAAATAACCCTTATTGATTTTGAGGTCCCATGTTCAAAGGTCAAGGATCAAATTAGACATTGGAATATACTGTCTGCTCAATATCTTGAGAACCCTTTTTGAGATTTTGATTTTGAGATAACATGGTCAAAGGTCAAGGGTCAAACTGGAGATGGGAATATACTGTCCGTTCAATATCTTGAGAAGCCTTTGCTTGACAGACATCAAACTTGGTACACTGGTACATCTTTAGGAGAAAATAACCCCTATTGAGTTTGAGGTCACATGTTTAAAGGTCAAGGGTCAAACTGGACATTGAAATATACTTTCTGCTCAATATCTTGAGAACCATTTTCTTGACAGACATCAAACTTGGTACACTGGTACATCATCAGGAAAAAATTACACCTATTGGTTCTGAGGTCACATAGTCAAAGGTCAAGGGTCAAACTGGACATAGTAATATACTGTCTGCTCAATATCTTGAGAACCCTTTGCTTGATAGACATCAAACTTGTTACACTGGTACATCTTCAGGAGAAGACGACCCCTTTTGATTCTCAGATCACATGGTCAAAGGTCAAGGGTGAAACTGGATATTAGAATATACTGTCTGCTTAATATATTGAGAACTCTTTGCTTGACAGACATTAAACTTGGCACATTGGTACATCATCAGGAGAAGATGACACCTATTGATTTTGAGGTCGCGTGGTCGAATGTCAAGGGTCAAACTGGACATAGGAATATACTGTCCGCTCAATATCTTGAGAACCCTTTGCTTGACAGATATCAAAATTGGTACACTGGTACATATTCAGAAGACTACTACTAATGACTTTGAGGTCACATGGTCAAAGGTCAAGCTGGACATAGGAATATACTGTCCGTTCAATATATTGATAACCCTTTGCTTGACAGACAACTAACTTGGTACAATGGTACATCTTCAGGAGTTGATGACCCCTATTGGTTTTTAGGTCTCATGGTCAATCCACTCTTGACATAGGAAGATATTGTCTGCTCAATATTTTGAATTGATGATACTATTCTCAATTAAATGATGTGTGTGTATAACCCTTTTCAATTTTGCACCATGGGGGGATATGTGTTTTACAAACATCTCTTGTTTAGTTACCATTTGATATTCTACAACAGTTTTACTTATCTTTTAATTTTGTGTTTTTGGGTGACTTTTAAGCTATATTTATAACATAATTGTTTCTTTATTGTTAGAGCTACTTTAAATTACAATTTTAAATTATTTTCACTCCCGATATTTAAAACATTGTCGTAGCTAATTAGGCTGATATTTAAAACATTGTCTAAGCTAATTATGCGTATATCAATTTCAATTCTTGTAAAACACAGAAACTGTATATACTTAGTTAAAAATAAAAGCATATAAAGTATTCTTTGATTTCTCTTTATTATTAAAGGCGTAGCTTAATATGCTAAACGTGTGTCGGTGTACTCAATTCGTTAATTATCGCGTTCGATTCGCCTTAAAAGCCACAGCATGCTTTTCTGAGTTTCTAGCCTAAGCGACACGTGCATAGTAATCTGTTATAATTTTTTGCATTCATTGACATTATTCAGTGTATTGAAACAGAAACACATTCATCTGGGTTTTGGAATACCATTTTGATTAAGAGATTCCTTGTGTGATTGAAAATGGTCGGTTGCGTGCGATTTGGATGCTAGAAGCTGGGGTGTCTCAAAATAATGTGGCGAGGCCGTTTCTAATTTATATCAATACTGTAAATGCTTTATGGAAACGATATCAGCAAACTGGTACCAACAGTGACGGTCGAGTCCGGGCTTACTCTCGTGCCGGAGAGCTTTGCATTGATGCCTGCGTTATTTAGCACCGCCAATTCGGCAGAGGGAGCGTTATGCACTGGCCCCAATATAATAAACTGAGAATAGACTGAAGTCAAAATTTTGATTGCTTATATAATAAGATTTATTTAGCACAGATGTTTAAAAAATTGCAGGTTTATAAAAACATCAAATGCAAACATATACTAAAAATTTTATTTGTTTATGAAATTATTTCAAAAGTTTGAAATTTAGACTTAGTCTATTCTCAGTTTATGGTCAGGCCTGGAATGGAATTACAACACATGGAAAAAAAAAACCTTTGGTGATAGTGGAGGGCAATATAACTGGCGTACGCTACTGTGACAAGACTGTACACCAGCACGTCAATCCATTCATTCACAAGAAAAAGCGTCACCCCGCATTTTTAGCGGACGAGTTTCCTTCGACACCGATAGAATATCGAATTTGTCCACTTAAAGGAAACAAAGCCAATTTACGTAAAACGATCATAGGAAATCTAAGTTTGCGTAAAACAAAATAAGCAACGCTGATCAATTTAACAATATGTTTATTTAACTGTATACAACAAACAAATAATCAAAGAAACTACTTTCTCATTGTGAAAACCTTCAAGCAAATCATATAATCTATTATGCATCCAGTATGCCATTTCTCGGGCTCCCCGGACAATAAACATAATGTGTATAGTCATAATTTATTGAGCATCATCAATGCAGCACAATGAAAACAGTATCAACGTTATATGTATAACAATGGAACGATTACTACAGTTGTATATACCTAAACACGTTTAAAAAAACCCACAAAATATATTTTACGATTTAATGCGTAAAGATGAAATAAGATCATTATGATGACATCATTATCGCGGGTCATGTGGTGGGATACATACAGTTCCGACCTTTCCCCCTATTTATCTTTTCAATCAATACCAATTCTCTAAACTCTATTGCGAGCGTCTTGTATTGAGTAGATAATGACATCATTGTCACGGGTCACGTGGTGGGATACATACATTTCCGACCTTTCCCCCTATTTATGTTTTCAATCAATACCAATTCTCTAAATTCTATTGCGAGCGTCTTGTATTGAGTAGATAATGACATCATTGTCACGGGTCACGTGGTGGGACACATACAGTTCCGACCTTTCCCCCTAACTATGTTTTCAATCAATACTAATTCTCTAAATTCTACTGCGAGCGTCTTGTATTCTCGTTTTAGTGGCCTCCTGTATCTCATGGAATGGCTCTTGTCGGAGTGATTTCTGATAAGACAGGAGAGCTCCCTGGTGGTCTCCACAGATCTGTTGACAGATTCCCAGAATCTGCCATGATATGTCTCTTAACTGATTGCGAACATACCGTCCGTCGTCACCGTGTAGGAGGTCGTGCAACTCGTGAAGAACTTCCTGTTGTTTTTGTGAGTTTCCATGGTTACATACAATTAGCAGCATGAGCGTCATGATACATGGAGGTATCTGTAGATGATTTGTCTTTGCTTCTCTTTGTTCTGGTTCTAGCTCTTTTATAATCATTTCTTCGTCATAAATGTGGATGGTCAAAGTTGCTTTTTTCAATATGCCCATGAATGATCGTCCTCCCAAGATCCCACTAATAAACGTCTGCACGTACACCCTGTCATTATGAATGACGTAAGGCTGTGTGATGTCTCTTCTCAACGTCTCTAAAATTGGAAGGGCCTTCTGATTCTCTCCTGATATGCAATAGAATAAGGCAAGGTATACTGTCTCCGATAAACACCCAAAACGAACTCTAAGTTTTAAGAGTGCTTCGCAGGATCTACAAATTCTTAATTTGAGTCTGTTGTTGACTGGAAATTTAAATAAGTGATTTGCGATATATCTGACAATATCTGAACTGGATACCTCTAAAGCCAACCCTTCAGTTGACGAGTCCGTAACATAACTAGTTAATTCCATTAAACTTCTATTGACAAGAAAACAGATACGCAAGGTAGAACAAACGCTTCTAACGAATTTACGCATCATATCTATTTGCTTGACAGTTTCGAATTCAGCCATATACATGCTGTTGGTGTCTTCCGTGCTTACAACATACTCCCTGTGAAGTATTGCCTGCATAAAGAAATCTCGAACAGAGGGGCAATGAAGTAAACACGCAATTCCTATGTTGTTGAGTTCATACATACGACTGCATACTAACTCTTGTGAATGACCGTGTATTTTTGACCGGAACATGTTGTTTTCTGGAATGAAGAAATTGGGAAGATAACCCCGCTGAACGCTTGCTAATAAACCTTTGAAACACATCCAGAATCCCGACAGTAAGTTTGGTGGTGACCACTCGAAATTGCTGTTGCTCTGAATGACCCAAAATAACGTCGTCTTCATAAAATATGAGCAAAGTAACGATTGTCCATTTACATCTGCAATATCTAATGCCTCTTTCAGAAATATTTTCAGCAACGCATAGCACATAAACTGTGTGTGATTCATACTATGTACAAGTTTTAATTCGGCTGCAGAGAATGACATCCGCCATTCGGAGTCTTCCTGTGGCGACCCCTTTAGTCCTATAGGCACTACATGACATCCATCGCCAATGATATCTTCTAGAACATTATTTGCTGGCCAACCTTGCGCTCGACATGTCAATGAACTGATCAGCTATAGGCGGCCAATAATCAGAACGAAAGCAGTACGCACTGTCAAATTCAAATTCTCCTAATTTTGCACTAGCACATGGTCCGTGCAATATTGGATGCAAACTTAACCGTGTTAATGTGTTTTCTCTGTATCTCGAACTAGGGATATAATATTTATTATCACGTATTACACATGATTGGTGGACGTGGGTGTCATTGGTGAGCGTCAGGAGCTGCATCAAAGCAAAGCCAGGGTTGTCCTCGCAATTTTCCATCAAAATCAAAGTATGGGCAGTGATATCGTAATCAAGAACCTGGTTAAAATTACAGATTACTCTGTGGTTAAAAGGCCAGGACATAAAGTCCCAGTCAGATCCCTTTAGATCGAATCCTTCTCTTCGACTCCCACTGAATATTGTTTTCGTGCCATAATATGGACGCCTTGCCACACCAAACCTGTCAACAATGGCCAACACTTCTCTCCTAATTCTCACCTGAGTGGGCGTGTCTGCAATATGAGACATCCCTACATACACAGCATCCGATAACCTGGGAACGTGCTCCATCCTGAAACAATGCAAAATGATATAAGAAATAAATCAGGAAGTGGATAATGAACATCTCAATAACTACTGGACATGAACATTAAATACAGTCAAACCGCGTTGTCTCGGACTCGATAAAGCTGAGAAAAACTTTCGAGATATCCGAAAGTTCGAGATGTTGGGGTTACAATACCTAAATAAAATTTAGTTGGGACTTCTGATTCACTATAGGATGAAACATTCTTTTTGAAGAATTTATCGATGTGTAAACTCCGGACATTTTACTCACAAACTTGTCTTATTAAAAGTTTCTTGACAAAAATGTTATAGCTTGCAACAATAACCCAACTGTTCAGGTGAATCATGGGACCCGCAGGCCTATTTATTAACATCGTTAGTTAACGCTTGCGAAAGTGAAGAACATTTGTTCTACACGTCTTATCAAAAGTTTCTCGAAAAAAAAGTTATTGATTGTGATACTAATCAAACTGTTCAGGCAAGCCATGAGGCCCATTCGCCTTTTTCATGATGTTGTTCGAAAGATCTTGCAAAACTGAACAACTTCTGTTCTAGATGTCTTATTAAAAGTTTCTTGACCAAAATGTTATAGATTGCAACAATAACCCAACTGTTCAGGTGAGCCATGAGACCTGCAGGCCTATTTATTAACATCGTTAGTTAACGCTTGCGAAACTGAACAACTTTTGTTCTACATGTCTTGTCAAAAGTTTCTCGAGAAAAAAGTTATTAATGTTATTAATTGTGGTACAAATTCGACTGTTCAGGCGAGCCATGACGCCCTGAGGCCTATTTATATATATATATATATATATATATATATATATATATATATATATATATATATATATATATCATTAGATAGATCTTGCAAAACTGAACAACTTTTATTCTACATGTCTTATCAAAAGTTTCGTGAGAAAAAAGTTAATCATTGTGACAGAACTTCAATGGTTCAGGCGAGCCATGAGGCCTATGGGCCCATTTCTTGATATGACACGAAATATCTCAATAAACTGTACAACTTTTGTTATATATGTCTAAGCAAAATATTTACGAGTAAAAAGTTATGATTTAAAACGTGGAAAAAAATGGGACACTTTTTTAAACTCCATTTTCGATCCCTACCGAGCTTCCATACTAGGCACTTCCGGAAATTTTTAAAACCCAGGTGCACAACTAGAACATGTCGTCTAACATCACTGAAAATTTCAGCACTCTAGCTTTTATCGTTTTTGAGATTTTGGCCGGACAAAATGGCCATCTGAAAATCGATAAAAGGGGGATAACTTCCAACCGGAAGTGAATTTTCAAAAATCCAAAAAAAGATATAAACTTCAGATAGCAATGCATCAACCCTAAAAAATTTAAGTAAATCGATCAAGCCATCTCTGAGAAATCCTCTGCACAAAATCGGTAAGGGAAAAAAATGAATAAAAATAACTAGATGCGATCTCGTTGCGAGCAACGAGTGGGTCTTCCGTCCAATTTTAGATGTGATGAGATAAGAATTTGACTGAAATTTTCGTTCATAAATAATGATACAAATATATTGTCTAGACGTACAATTTAGCTTCGGTAATGTTTTACAAATATTGATCATTTAAGTGCTATAAATTAAAGAATCTCTGCCGCTCTCGACCACAAATTAAAGGCGTCAGCCTTTTTTTCGACAAAAAAGTTAATAATGTTATTTACCGCGATACAAATTCGACTGATCAGGCAAGTCATGTCGCCCGGAGGCCTTTTTTAAATTATCATTCTAGATATACCTCGCAAAACTGAACAAATTTTGTTCTACATGTCCTATTAAAATTTTCTTGACAAAAAAGTTATTCATTGCGACATTTATCAGACTGTTCAGGCGAGTCATAAGGCCCGTGGCCCTTTTTATTGATATCGTTTGAAAGATCTTGCAAAACTGAACAACTTTTGTTCTACATGTCTTATCAAAAGTTTTTCGAGAAAAAAGTTATTGATTGTGACACTAATCAAACTGTTCAGGCGAGTCATGAGGCCCGTTCGCCTTTTTCATGATGTTGTTCGAAAGATCTTGCAAAACTGAACAACTTTTGTTGTAGATGTCTTATTAAAAGTTTCTTGACAAAAATGTTATGGATTGCAACAATAACCCAACTGTTCAGGTGAGCCATGAGACCTGCAGGCCTATTTATTAACATCGTTAGTTAACGCTTGCGAAACTAAACAACTTTTGTTCTACATGTCTTGTCAAAAGTTTCTCGAGAAAAAAGTTATTAATGTTATTAATTGTAATACAAATTCGACTGTTCAGGCGAGCCATGCCGCCCTGAGGACTATTTTTTTGATATCATTAGATAGATCTTGCAAAACTGAACAACTTTTATTCTACATGTCTTATCAAAAGTTTCGTGAGAAAAAAGTTAATCATTGTAACAGAAATTCCATGGTTCAGGCGAGCCATGAGGCCTATGGGCCCATTTCTTCATATGACGGGAAAGATCTCAATAAACTGTACAACTTTTGTCATATATAATTAAGCAAAATATTTACGAGTAAAAAGTTATGATTTAAAACGTGGAAAAATATTGGACACTTTTGTAGACTCCATTTTAGACCCCTACCGAGCTACCATACTGGGCACTTCCGGAAATTTTTAAAACACATGTGCACAACTACAACATGTCGTCTAACATCACTGAAAATTTCAGCACTCTAGCTTTTATCGTTTTTGAGATGTTGGCTGGACAAAATGGTCATCTGAAAATCGATAAAAGAGGGATAACTTCCAACCGGAAGTGAATTTTCAAAAATCAAAACAAAAAAAAAAAAAGAAAAGATATAAACTTCAGATAGCAATGCATCAACCCTAAAAATTTGAAGTTAATCAATCAAGCCATCTCTGAGAAATCCTCTGCACAAAATCGGTAAGAAAAAAAAAAGAATAAAAATAATAATAAGAAAAGTGAAAAATCAACAATAGAATAATAGAAGGGTCTTCCGCTGAAGACGGAAGACCCTAATAATAACGAGCTATAACTGTGTTGGGATGCCAACACAAATGTCTCCGAACACCTCTCCATATCAGAAATGGGTTTTGATGCCAGATCAGGATTCTCAAAAAACCCTAGAAACTAAATTTGGTTGAAATCCGACGGACTTGATTTTTTAGCCGCCATTTTCTTCAATGGCGGCCATTTTGAAAAATCTGAAAATAGATTGGAAGGAAATACTGATGCTAAAAATGAATTGTGGACCCTCCATTTACTCCAGAACCAAAATGTTGTAGAGATTTTAACACTTTGAAATATTTCGGTATATGGCGGCCATTTTGAAAATGGCGGTTCAAAAAAAAAATTTGATGGTGGAAATGGACATTGGGTCACTAAATTACCCTACAAATAGAATTTGGTTGAAATCCGACAACCTTGAGTTTTTGACGTTTTTTGGCCGCCATCTTCAAACGGTGGCCATTTTGAAAATTTGAATAGTGACCCCCTATCAGCTCAAAAAGTTTGAAGTGGATCTGTCAAAGCACTTTCACAAAATCGGTCGGACAAATTTCTCACTAAAGAAGAGGAATAATAAGAACTAGACACGATCTCGTTGCGAGCAACGAGTAGGTCTTCCGTCCGATTTGTTGATGCACTCGGAGTTAAAAAAAAAAAAAAAAGACAAATGAGTCCGAATTTAGTTTCCGACTTTAAGACACTTTAGATATAATCAATTTTTCATATCATAAGCTTCTGAAGCAAAGTTGCGGTGAAATTCGTTTGAAATTCGACTCTCCAGGCGAACCATAAGGCCCGCGGGCCTATTTCTTGATGTCATTTGTTAGCCCTCTATAGACTCAACAACTTTAGTTCTATATGTCTTTACAAAATATTTACCTGTAAAAAGTTATTGAGATCGACCGATATTGACAAAAAATCGACTCTACAGGCGAGCCATTAGGACCGTAGACCTATTTCTTGATATCAATCGATAGATCTCGATAAACTGAACAACTTTTGTTCAATATGTCCTTACAAAATATTTACCAGTTACAAGTTTTTGAAATCGACTGATATCGACAAAAATCGACTGTACAGGCGAGCCATGAGGCCCACAGACCCATTTTTGATATTGATCGATAGGTTATGACACATTGAACAACTTTTGTTCAATAATGCTTTTCAAAAAATATGTCGTTTTAAAGATATGAGGCGTCAAATATTTACGATTTTGGCCCTTAAAATCTCTAATTACGTAACATATGACCTACTTTTTGATTTGATAAGATCAAGCTCGTTGAGATGAACATTTCCGCTTCTACAACTTATTATAAAATATTAATAGTTTCTGAGATATTCTCAAAAACATTTGGGCCCTTCTGAACCCCTAATTTAAAGGGCCAGCCCGTTTTGCTTGATATCGTAAGAAAGGCCTTGTCATTTTAAACATTTTTTGCTCAACAAGTATTTAGAAATTCTTTACCGTTCTCGAGTTATCTCTACAAGAAATATTTAGGGGCCAAACTGTAGCTCCCTAACGGGGCCACATAGGGAAAAAACGAAATGTACATATTGTTTAGATTATCATTCTGAACAACTTTTGTTCAATAATGCTTTTCAAAATATTTGTCGTTTTCAAGATATGAGGCGTCAATTATTTATGATTTTGGCCCTTAAAATCCCTTATTACGTAACATATGACCTACTTTTTGATTTGATAAGAACAAGCTCGTTGAGATGAACATTTCCGCTTCCATGACTTATTACAAAATATGAATAGTTTCTGAGATATTCACATAAACCTTTGGACCCTTCTGGGCCCCTAATTTAAAGGGTCAGCCCCTTTTGCTTGATATCGTAAGAAAGGTCATGACATTTCAAACATTTTTTGTTCAACAAGTATTTAGAAATTCTTTACCGTTCTCGAGTTATTTCTAGAAGTAATTTTTAGGGGCCAAACTGTAGCTCCCTAACGGGGCCACATAGGGTAAAAACGAAATATGCATATAATTCAGATCATCATTCTGAACAACTTTTGTTCTTTATTGCTTTTCAAAATATTTGTAGTTTTCGAGATACAAGGGGTAAAATGTTTATGGTTTTGGCCCTTAAAATCCCTTATTACGTAACATATGACCTAAATTTTTATCTGAATAGATTTGGATAGTTGAGATGAACATTTTTTGTTCTTTGACTTATACCAAAATATTAACGATTTTTGAGATATTTGATCTAGACTTTGAGCCCTTCTAGATCCCTAATTGAAGGGGCTAGCCCCTAAATCTTGATATTTTCGAAAAGATCTTGTAAATGTGCACAACTTTTGTTCTACATGTCTTAACAAAATATTTGCAAGAAAAAAGATATTGGAGATGAAAGGTCAAAAATCGCCGAAATCGGCGAAAAATTTTGGCATCCATTTTTTCAGGTCCAGGCGAGCGTTTAGGGAAATCGCCTCCGGTAAAATCGAATCCCCCACAAATCTTCTAAAATGTTTACTCTATCTTGTGTAGAAATTTCAAGACTCTAGCTTCAAAACTAACGGAGGAGATGTGTGGACAACAAGGCCCTTCAAAAAGTCACTCAAAGAGAGATAACTCCTGACCGGAAGTGACGTCAAGCACGAAATTTTGCAAGCAAAGTATCGTCACCAAAAGACATCTTTCCTGAAAATTTCGTGAAAATCGATCGAGAAATGGCTGAGAAAAACGCGTGTACTACCAAGGAAAATAATAATAATAATAATAATAATAACTAGACACGATCTCGTTGCGAGCAACGAGTAGGTCTTCCGTCCGATTTGTTGATTCACTCGGAGTTAAAAAAAAAAAAAAAAGACAAATGAGTCCCAATTTAGTTTCCGACTTTAAGACACTTTAGATATAATCAATTTTTCATATCATAAGCTTCTGAAGCAAAGTTGCGGTGAAATTCGTTTGAAATTCGACTCTCCAGGCGAGCCATAAGGCCCGCGGGCCTATTTCTTGATGTCATTTGTTAGCCCTCTATAGACTCAACAACTTTAGTTCTATATGTCTTTACAAAATATTTACCTGTAAAAAGTTATTGAGATCGACCGATATCGACAAAAAATCGACTCTACAGGCGAGCCATTAGGACCATAGGCCTATTTCTTGATATCAATCGATAGATCTTGATAAACTGAACAACTTTTGTTCAATATGTCCTTACAAAATATTTACCAGTTACAAGTTTTTGAAATCGACTGATATCGACAAAAATCGACTCTACAGGCGAGCCATGAGGCCCACAGACCCATTTTTTGATATTGATCGATAGGTTATGACACATTGAACAACTTTTGTTCAATAATGCTTTTCAAAAAATATGTCGTTTTAAAGATATGAGGCGTCAAATATTTACGATTTTGGCCCTTAAAATCTCTAATTACGTAACCTATGACCTACTTTTTGATTTGATAAGATCAAGCTCGTTGAGATGAACATTTCCGCTTCTACAACTTATAAAATATTAATAGTTTCTGAGATATTCTCAAAAACATTTGGACCCTTCTGAACCCCTAATTTAAAGGACCAGCCCGTTTTGCTTGATATCGTAAGAAAGGCCTTGTCATTTGAAACATTTTTTGCTCAACAAGTATTTAGAAATTCTTTACCGTTCTCGAGTTATCTCTACAAGAAATATTTAGGGGCCAAACTGTAGCTCCCTAACGGGGCCACATAGGGAAAAAACGAAATGTACATATTGTTTAGATTATCATTCTGAACAACTTTTGTTCAATAATGCTTTTCAAAATATTTGTCGTTTTCAAGATATGAGGCGTCAATTATTTATGATTTTGGCCCTTAAAATCCCTTATTACGTAACATATGACCTACTTTTTGATTTGATAAGAACAAGCTCGTTTAGATGAACATTTCCGCTTCAATGACTTATTACAAAATATTAATAGTTTCTGAGATATTCTCATAAACCTTTGGACCCTTCTGGGCCCCTAATTTAAAGGGTCAGCCCCTTTTGCTTGATATCGTAAGAAAGGTCATGACATTTCAAACATTTTTTGTTCAACAAGTATTTAGAAATTCTTTACCGTTCTCGAGTTATTTCTAGAAGTAATTTTTAGGGGCCAAACTGTAGCTCCCTAACGGGGCCACATAGGGTAAAAACGAAATATGTATATTGTTCAGATCATCATTCTGAACAACTTTTGTTCTTTATTGCTTTTCAAAATATTTGTCGTTTTCGAGATACAAGGGGTAAAAAATTTATGGTTTTGGCCCTTAAAATCCCTTATTACGTAACATATGACCTAAATTTTTATATGAATAGATTTGGATAGTTGAGATGAACATTTTTTGTTCTTTGACTTATACCAAAATATTAACTATTTTTGAGATATTTGATCTAGACTTTGAGCCCTTCTAGATCCCTAATTTAAGGGGCTAGCCCCTAAATCTTGATATTTTCGAAAAGATCTTGTAAATGTGCACAACTTTTGTTCTACATGTCTTAACAAAATATTTGCAAGAAAAAAGATATTGGAGATGAAAGGTCAAAAATCGCCGAAATCGGCGAAAAATTTTGGCATCCATTTTTTCAGGTCCAGGCGAGCGTTTAGGCAAATCGCCTCCGGTAAAATCCAATCCCCCACAACTCTTCTAAAATGTTTACTCTATCTTGTGTAGAAATTTCAAGACTCTAGCTTCAAAACTAACGGAGGAGATGTGTGGACAACAAGGCCCTTCAAAAAGTCACTAAAAGAGAGATAACTCCTGACCGGAAGTGACGTCAAGCACGAAATTTTGCAAGCAAAGTGTCGTTACTAAAAGACATCTTTCCTGAAAATTTCGTGAAAATCGATCGAGAAATGGCTGAGAAAAACGCGTGTACTACCAAGGAAAATAATAATAATAATAATGAAGAAGAAGAACGCGAACAATAATAGTAAGGTCTTCCGCAGGAGACGGAAGACCTTAACTAGAAGAGATCTCGTTGCGCACAACGAGTAGGTCTTCCGTCAAAATTCAGAAAAGCTGAGACATGACGGTAAAGTAAAATTCATGCACTAAGATTTCTAGTTACAGCATTTGACGAGAAAATTCTAGTAAGATGACTAGTATTCTGGCCAACAAAATCACAAATTACACAATATACGCCTTTAATTCTGGCAATAAGGAAATGAAGATGTAGATGAACACGTTCGCTTCTATGACTTATTACAAAATATTAATAGTTTCTGAGATATTCTCTTAAACCTTTGGACCCTTCTGGGCCCCTAATTTAAAGGGCCAGCCCCTTTTGCTTGATATCGTAAGAAAGGCCTTGTCATTTTAAACATTTTTTGTTCAACAAGTATTTAGAAATTCTTTACCGTTCTCGAGTTATCTTTACAAGAAATTTTTAGGGGCCGATCTGTAGCTCCCTAACGGGGCCACATACGGAAAAAACGAAATGTACATATTGTTTAGATCATCATTCTGAACAACTTTTGTTCAATAATGCTTTTCAAAAAATATGTCGTTTTCAAGATATGAGGCGTCAAATATTTACGATTTTGGCCCTTAAAATCTCTAATTACGTAACATATGACCTACTTTTTGATTTGATAAGAACAAGCTCGTTTAGATGAACATTTCCGCTTCAATGACTTATTACAAAATATTAATAGTTTCTGAGATATTCTCATAAACCTTTGGACCCTTCTGGGCCCCTAATTTAAAGGGTCAGCCCCTTTTGCTTGATATCGTAAGAAAGGTCATGACATTTCAAACATTTTTTGTTCAACAAGTATTTAGAAATTCTTTACCGTTCTCGAGTTATTTCTAGAAGTAATTTTTAGGGGCCAAACTGTATCTCCCTAACGGGGCCACATAGGGTAAAAACGAAATATGCATATTGTTCAGATCATCATTCTGAACAACTTTTGTTCTTTATTGCTTTTCAAAATATTTGTCGTTTTCGAGATACAAGGGGTAAAAAATTTATGGTTTTGGCCCTTAAAATCCCTTATTACGTAACATATGACCTAAATTTTTATATGAATAGATTTGGATTGTTGAGATGAACATTTTTTGTTCTTTGACTTATACCAAAATATTAACGATTTTTGAGATATTTGATCTAGACTTTGAGCCCTTCTAGATCCCTAATTGAAGGGGCTAGCCCCTAAATCTTGATATTTTCGAAAAGATCTCGTAAATGTGCACAACTTTTGTTCTACATGTCTTAACAAAATATTTGCAAGAAAAAAGATATTGGAGATCAAAGGTCAAAAATCGCCGAAATCGGCGAACAATTTTGGCATCCATTTTTTCAGGTCCAGGCGAGCGTTTAGGCAAATCGCCTTCGGTAAAATCGAATCCCCCACAAATCTTCTAAAATGTTTACTCTATCTTGTGTAGAAATTTCAAGACTCTAGCTTCAAAACTAACGGAGGAGATGCGTGGACAACAAGGCCCTTCAAAAAGTCACTAAAAGAGAGATAACTCCTGACCGGAAGTGACGTCAAGCACGAAATTTTGCAAGCAAAGTTTCGTCACCAAAAGACATCTTTCCTGAAAATTTCGTGAAAATCGATCGAGAAATGGCTGAGAAAAACGCGTGTACTACCAAGGAAAATAATAATAACTAGAAGAGATCTCGTTGCGCACAACGAGTAGGTCTTCCGTCAAAATTCAGAAAAGCTGAGACATGACGGTAAAGCAAAATTCATGCACTAAGATTTCTAGTTACAGCATTTGACGAGAAAATTCTAGTAAGATGACTAGTATTCTGGCCAACAAAATCACAAATTACACAATATACGCCTTTAATTCTGGCAATAAGGAAATGAAGATGTAGATGAACACGTCCGCTTCTATGACTTATTACAAAATATTAATAGTTTCTGAGATATTCTCTTAAACCTTTGGACCCTTCTGGGCCCCTAATTTAAAGGGCCAGCCCCTTTTGCTTGATATCGTAAGAAAGGCCTTGTCATTTTAAACATTTTTTGTTCAACAAGTATTTAGAAATTCTTTACCGTTCTCGAGTTATTTCTAGAAGTAATTTTTAGGGGCCAAACTGTAGCTCCCTAACGGGGCCACATAGGGTAAAAACGAAATATGCATATTGTTCAGATCATCATTCTGAACAACTGTTGTTCTTTATTGCTTTTCAAAATATTTGTCGTTTTCGAGATACAAGGGGTAAAAAATTTATGGTTTTGGCCCTTAAAATCCCTTATTACGTAACATATGACCTAAATTTTTATATGAATAGATTTGGATTGTTGAGATGAACATTTTTTGTTCTTTGACTTATACCAAAATATTAACGATTTTTGAGATATTTGATCTAGACTTTGAGCCCTTCTAGATTCCTAATTTAAGGGGCTAGCCCCTAAATCTTGATATTTTCGAAAAGATCTTGTAAATGTGCACAACTTTTGTTCTACATGTCTTAACAAAATATTTGCAAGAAAAAAGATATTGGAGATGAAAGGTCAAAAATCGCCGAAATCGGCGAAAAATTTTGGCATCCATTTTTTCAGGTCCAGGCGAGCGTTTAGGCAAATCGCCTCCGGTAAAATCAAATCCCCCACAAATCTTCTACAATGTTTACTCTATCTTGTGTAGAAATTTCAAGACTCTAGCTTCAAAACTAACGGAGGAGATGTGTGGACAACAAGGCCCTTCAAAAAGTCACTAAAACAGAGATAACTCCTGACCGGAAGTGACGTCAAGCACGAAATTTTGCAAGCAAAGTTTCGTCACCAAAAGACATCTTTCCTGAAAATTTCGTGAAAATCGATCGAGAAATGGCTGAGAAAAACGCGTGTACTACCAAGGAAAATAATAATAATAATAATGAAGAAGAAGAACGCGAACAATAATAGTAAGGTCTTCCGCAGGAGACGGAAGACCTTAATAATAATGAAGAAGAAGAACGCGAACAATAATAGTAAGGTCTTCCACAGGAGACGGAAGACCTTAATAATGAAGAAGAAGAACGCGAACAATAATAGTAAGGTCTTCCGCAGGAGACGGAAGACCTTAATAAGAAGAAAATAAGAAGAAGAAACGGAGCAAAAACAATATGTCTCCGACACTTTGTGTTCGGAAACATAATAAGAATAATAAGAAACGGAGCAAAAACAATATGTCTCCGACACTTTGTGTTCGGAGACATAATAATAAGAAAAGTGAAAAATCAACAATAGAATAATAGAAGGGTCTTCCGCTGAAGACGGAAGACCCTAATAATAATAAGAAGAAAAGTGAAAAATCACCAATAGAATAATAGAAGGTTCTTCCGCTGAAGACGGAAGACCCTAATAATAAAAAGAAAAGTGAAAAATCACCAATAGAATAATAGAAGGGTCTTCCGTTAGAGATGGAAGACCCTAAAAAATGAAAAATCAACAATAGAATAATGGAAGGGTCTTCCGCTGAAGACGGAAGACCCTAGTAAGAAAAGTGAGAAATCAACAATAGAATAATAGAAGGGTCTTCCGCTGAAGACGGAAGACCCTAACTAGAAGTTATCTCGTTGCGAGCAATGAATAGGTCTTCCGTCCAATTCCTGACGAGATATGATCTTGACTGGGAGAATTCAATTAGTGAAGAACGACTATACATTAAAGAAATAAACACTGAATCGTGTAAGATATTATTTATTAATTATAAACAATTTCGGTTTTGTTTCATTCACTTTCGAGTATCTCGGGAGTCCATAAAACGACTAAAAATTCCACATTGACCGCGTAGGAACCCACACTAAAATTTTCCATGAAAAATACTGAGTTTTTGGACAACTTCCGGTTTCGAACAACCAACTTCCGGTGGAAATGGTATGACTTATTACACTCTATTAAATAATGTAATGAGCATTAGAATTTCAACAAATGAAAAAATTACATATTTTATGGTACTTCCGGCGGATGGCAGAAGTGAGGGCAAGAAAAATGAAACACGTGTGTCACGTCTACAAGTCACCATCTAACATTCCTGAAAGTTTCAAGACTCAATCTTTGATTATTTATGAGAAAATGCCTGGAGAAAAATACCCGGAAATCGTATATATTTAACGAACGGAAGTGAATTTTCAAAAAATAAAATAATTCTCCATATACTAAAGATGGATAATATCAATTATATATGCGAAAATCATATCAAATACTTGATTTATAAGCGAGAGATGGGATAGTAAAGAAAGACCAATTTTTGGAAAATTATTTTAAAAACCGGAAGTTGCTGGTTAAACTTCCGGTAAGTTCAACATTTTCTGAAACTTTGAAAGCATAACTTTGAAATTTGATGTTTCTTTTGTTCACTTCCGGTGACGGCCGGAAGTGACGGATGACAATGATAAACCTTATTACAGAGTTAAACGTCAATATATATCATTCCTGAAAGTTTCAAGACTCAATCGTAAATCATTTACGAGAAAACGCCCGGACAAATGTCACCTGAAGAGCGGAAATTCAGCCCTAACCAGGAAGTGAATTTTGAAATAGTATTAAAGAGTATCTTAGACATGGATAATGTCAATAATATCTGTAAATATCGTATTAAAAAGATGATCAATAGGCGAGATATACGAGAACAAAAAAAGACCAATTTTTCGAAGTTTTTCTCTAAAAACCGGAAGTTGCTGGTTAAACTTCCGGCGAGTCTAACATTTTGTGGAACGCCAAAACAGACCTAATTAATATATGCAAGTTTTGTTTCAAAAGCATAATTTTGAAATTTGACGTTTCTTTTGTTCACTTCCGTGACGGTCGGAAGTGATGGATGGCAATAATAAACCTTATTACAGAGCTACAAGTCACCATCTATCATCCCTGAAAGTTTCAAGAATCAATTTTTAACCGTTTATGAGAAAACGCCCGGACAAAATGGCATTTGCAAAACGGAAAATCAGCTGTAACTTGCGACCTGAAGTAAATTTTCAAAAATTGAAACGGATATATAAACTTCAGGTAAAAATGCATCACTCCAGAAAATTTGAAGCAAATCGATCGAGCCATGTCTGAGAAATGCTCTGCACAAAATCGGTAAGGGGAAAAAAGAATAAAAAAAATAATAAAAAGAAAAGTGCAAAATCAACAATAGAATAATAGAAGGTTCTTCCGCTGAAGACGGAAGACCCTAATAATAAGAAGAAGAAGAATAAGAAACGGAGGAAAAACAATATGTCTCCGACACTATGTGTTCGGAGACATAAATATTAAGATCAATTCTATGTAAAAATCAAAGAAATCAGATAGGGTCTGGCCACTCAATGTCACAGATTTCTTTGATTTTCACAGTATTAACTTTACTTGCACCATCTTACATAATTCCAACCCCACCACCGAATTTCTACCATCCGTTGCCATGGAAACCGACAGCAGTCTATGAGGGCTAATTGAACTGCAAAATTCAGCCCGTTTTGCCCATGTTTTGTCCTTGTGGTATATAAAAAATTGAAAAAGACAACTAATTTTCTCCATAAATCTCGATTCCCCATAAACTTCCCTCCTTATTTATGATATCTATATCCACCTATGGTAAAGAGTGTGTTACTGACCGCTGTACCAATGTATTATAATTTGGCACTTTGCCAAAAAGTGATTTTTTGTTAGATTTCATTGATGAATTTAGATAATTTGGAAAATACATACAGCATAATCAACTGCCATCAAAGGATGTCCATATCAAAGACTCTTAATATATATAAAAAGATTAATGGTGAAACGTAATGTTATTGATCTGTAGTAGCATGAAACCTGTAGATTTGGGCATTTTGCCAAAACGGGATTTTTTGTTGGATTTCGTTGATGAATTTAGATAATTTGGAAAATACATACAGCATAATTAACTGTCATCAAAGGATGTCCATATCAAAGACTCTTAATATATATAAAAAGATTAATGGTGAAACGTAGTGCAATAGATCTATTGTAGTACGAAAACTGTGGATTTGGGCATTTTGCCAAAACGGGATTTTTTGTTGGATTTCGTTGATGAATTTAGATAATTTGGAAAATACATACAGCATAATCAACTGTCATCAAAGGATGTCCATATCAAAGACTCTTAATGTATATAAAAAGATAATGGTGAAACGTAGTGCAATAGATCTATTGTAGCACGAAAACTGTAGATTTGGGCATTTTGCCAAAACGGGATTTTTTGTTGGATTTCATTGATGAATTTAGATAATTTGGAAAATACATACAGCATAATCAACTGTCATCAAAGGATGTCCATATCAAAGACTCTTAATGTATATAAAAAGATTAATGGTGTAACGTAGTGCAATAGATCTATTGGAGTACGAAAACTGTAGATTTGGGCATTTTGCCAAAACGGGATGTTTTGTTGGATTTCGTTGATGAATTTATATAATTTGGAAAATACATACAGCATAATCAACCGTCATCAAAGGATGTCCATATCAAAGACTCCTAATTTATATAAAAAGATTAATGGTGAAATGTAGTACAATTGATCTATTGTAGTACGAAAACTGTAGATTTGGGCATTTTGCCAAAAATTCATATTAATGACAAATAATACAACCTACACCATTTTCAGTTAAAATGAACAATATGAGCAATTGATATTTCAAAAATAGACATGGAGAAGTTTAACATATTAATAACAAGAGGCCCAAGGGCCTAGAATCGCTCTTCTGATAAATTGTACAACCCCACCATTTCTATTCTTAGCCTCTTAGTATTCTAAATCTTTAGTTAAATCCTAAGAATTCAAAAAAGTAGGTCAATGTGACCTACTTTTTGGTTTACACATTTTGAGAACCCAAGAAATATCAACTGACAAAGTTTGATGATTTTAAGCCAATTAGTATCTGAATATTGAAATATAGCTGTCAAATTCCAATCGTAGGTCATGGTGACCTACTTTTTGGTCAGCGAACTCCGAACATGCAAGACCCATCAACTGACAAAGCTTGATGACTGTAGGTCAAATAGTATCTGAATTATATAAATATAGCCGTCCAATTTCAAAAGTAGGTCAAGGTGACCTACTTTTTGGTCAACACCCTTCAAACATGCAAGACCCAACAACTGACAAAGTTGGATGACTGTAGGTCAAATAGTATCTGAATTATATAAATATAGCCGTCCAATTTCAAAAGTAGGTCAAGGTGACCTACTTTTTGGTCAACACCCTTTGAACATGCAAAACGCATCAACTGACAAAGTTGGATGACTGTAGGTCAAATAGTATCTGAAATATATAAATATAGGTGTCCAATTCCAAAAGTAGGTCAAGTTGACCTACTTTTTGGTCGAACCCCTTCGAACATGCAAGACCCATCAACTGACAAAGTTTGATGACTGTAGGTCAAATAGTATCTGAAATATATAAATATAGCCGTCCAATTCCAAAAGTAGGTCAAGGTGACCTACTTTTTCGTCAACACCCTTCAAACATGCAAGACCCAACAACTGACAAAGTTGGATGACTGTAGGTCAAATAGTATCTGAATTATATAAATATAGCCGTCCAATTTCAAAAGTAGGTCAAGGTGACCTACTTTTTGGTCAACACACTCCGTAGACTCAAGATTCATCAACTGTCAAACTTTGATGATTGTAGGTCAATTAGTGACTGAAATATATAAATATAACTGTCAAATGCCAAAAGTAGGTCACAGTGACCTACTTTTTGGTCGATACACTCTGAAGACTCAAGATGCATCAACTGACAAAGTTTGATGATTGTAGGTCAAATAGTGTCTAAAATATAGTAATTTAGCTGTCAAATACCAAAAGTAGGTCACGGTGACCTACTTTTTGGTCGACACAAACCGAAGACTGAAGACGCATCAACTGACAAAGTTTGATGAACCTAAGTTTTACAGTGCCCAAAATATGCATCTAAAATTGAAAATGTGAAATTTGAATATCTGCAAAATTCAAAAAGTAGGTCACTATGACCTACTTTTTTTATAAATATGTTTCAAGGCCTCAAGATGCATCAACTTACAAGATTTGATGATTCTAAACCTCTCGGTATTTGAAATAACAACTTAAAATATATCTATAAATGATAAGCCATAAAATTCAGAAAGTAGGTCACGGTGACCTATTTTTCAGTTGACGCATTTCAAGGTCCCATGATCCACCAACTGACAAGTTTTGATGATCATAGGCTTCAAAGTGTCCAAGATATGCATCAAAATTAATTTTAAAATAAATACCTGCAAAATTCAAAAAGTAGGTCACCGTGACCTACTTTTGAGACAACTTGACACAAGGTCCTAAGATGCATCAACTGTCAAAATTTGATGATCCTAGTCCTTATAATGAATCCGTTTCTGTACAAAGTGATCTTAAATATCTTGGAGGTAATTCGAACTGAATATTAAAGTTCTTTCGACATATATAAAAACAGCATATCAAACACACAGTAAATATATTTTATTAGTACATATATTGAAGCTCGCAGGAGACAACGTTCGGAGATCTCAAACCAACGCAAGTATGCTCAAAACGAATCTAACGATTACCCACAAAAATACGATGTAGTCATGGAAACCCGTGATATTCCATGCAATTTGAACTTAAAAATCGTAACACTCATACCCACCGTTCGTAATGAAAACCCTTAGACCTAAGAGAAAACGTAAATTGTACGTGAAAGCTCTTTGTTGAGTCTTTCTTCTCCAATAATGCGATCGATTGTGCGCATGCGCGACTGTTATGGTAGGCAACTAATGCACGAAGTGTATAGTAGGCAACTATATTCCCTGATTGATTTAAAGTAAAAACCTTCCGCAATTAACTTATAATATATATGTTTATATATATGCTCATCAGAACCATGCTATTAGTTTATCTACTTAATACCCAGAGACAGAGAAGAAGATTTTCAAAGAATTTCTACATTTTCACTATATGACCAATAGAGCCCCACCCTAACACAAGAACCCCTGCCCCAGGGGCCATGAATTTCACAATTTTGGTAGAGGGCTCAACGCTCATTATAATTATGCCCACAGTTTGGCTTCTTGATGTCCAGGAGTAAAGAAGATTTTTCAAAATTACTCATTTTGATGGTTTTTGCCCCACCCCTCAGGCCCCAGGGGGGCAGGGACCACGAAATTCACAATTTTTGTTCCCCTCCACCCACAGATGCTATATGCAAAAATTGGTTTAGGGGTTTCAGAGAAGAAGCTGAAAATGTTCAAATGTTAACGAACGACAACGGACAAAAACAGATAGCAATAGGTCACCTGAATGATTCAGGTGACCTAAAAACGATGTGCACAACTACAATGCTCCTACTTTTCATTTTCAATGCATTTTCTGCTCAAGCTTATACAGTCTCGGAGTCTTTGTCTGGAAACTTAGGCCCCTAAAATTTCATTCAAAGGGGAACAACTCGTGAACAGAAGGGAATTTCTGAAATGAACATGATTTTAAAATTGTTCTGTAAAGTTTATAAACCTGTAGAGTAAATGTTTGGTAGCTTACCAGAAATGAGCCATTTCTTTTGTCGTTCTCTTCCCTCAAGTGGTCCATGTGTACATTCAGTGTACAATTGCCCATCATGTTCATGGATATTTTGAACATGATTAACAATGGACTTCCATTTTTCCAACATCAGTTGACCATTGCCACTTGGTGTTGAGGCAGGTGCCCAATAGAGATGATTACACATACTTCGTATCTAGGGCTGTAAGTTTCTTCTTTAGCCCTATAAGAAACCATTCCTAACATATACATGTATAATCAAATGTCAAAACAAATACACGTCAAGTTGATTGTTGAAATTAATATAGCTTTATTATAGAAATGTTTATACCTTTTGCTACATGTCACACATAAAAAAAAAATGTTTGGTGTTTGGCATTTCCTCTCTGGCATACTTGACGATTTGCACATGGCGGTCTGTCACAATCTCTCCAATTTTAAGACCTCTACTTTGGACAAAGTTGATGCTACGGATGAACCCTTCTTTATCCATGTGGTAACTGCTCTTGACCTCATTTCTCTATAAAAAAAACAACAACAAAAAACAGGTAATACTTAATTACTTCAAATTATATAGAATAGGATTCCTTAATTAGGTTCAACTAAATCTCTTGGATCAACATATACATCCTGACAAGTCAAACAACAGCATATTTTATACCATTTTTCCAGAGGTTTCTGACCCACGAAATATTCCGGAAGTGTGGTTCCGCATTTGTATTTGTTTGTGACGTAGGCCGAGCATAGATTTACTTTAATATTGATACTTCTTTTCTTATTTGTGTGATGTGATGCATAATCAACAACTATTGAAATGAGGGTTTTTTTTCTCTCTTCAAAATATGTAACTAGGGATTATGTTCCGAGTAACATGACCTTTACAAAATGACCTTGAGCAACCTTTGTCTGAGGGTCATTTGTCTATGATTTATTTGTATGATATCAACACCTACTCAAAAACTGTTGAAATAAGTATGTATGTTCTGAGTGACCTTGACCTTTCCAAAATGACCTTAAGAAACTTTGGTCCAAAAGTCTTTGTCTCAAGGAACATTTGTTAACAACCATATCAATTTCTGATGAAAAGTGTAGGTGATATGATGAGCTCGAACAGATGTATGGAAGGATGGATATGACAGCGACTATATTATAACCCCCCACCCCCACCAATTATCTGCAGAGAAGCATAACAATATACATCATTAAAATCGAAAATGAGTTTTCCTCAATCTGATTAAAATCATATCTTTAATCCCTTCCATTTTGTAATTTCACTACACACTTTGTGTAGCGACATTACAATAACAGAGCGGATCAAAGATCTGATTTTAATCAGCTTGGAGTTTTCCCATGAAGTATGGACTAAATTCAATGTTTCCTTATTAAATGCGATTCGCTTTATAAACATTTCTAAAACTCAGCTGCACTAGTCCGATGTGTATTACAAGCATAAGATCTAGATCCAATAAACCATAGCTCCCAAACTTGGCAGAATGTCCTGGGGTGTATGTTCTACCATCATCTCCTAGAGTCTGAGCCTTTCCACTGAAGTAATTTTCTTGGAAGGCCCTCCATGCAGAACATATCGATGGACGCAAATAATATTTCTGGTGTTGGAAAAGGGTATTGGGTGTGATACTTAAGACATTCATGTGTTCCATGAACCGGATAGTCTTGGAGGGAAGTAATCCTATAAACAAGTACATGTATATGTTAAGATTTTTCTTTTAAAAAACCTACCAAAACAAATGCTATGTATAATCATGTTTAAGGTTATTTCACTCATGTATTTAAATAGTCAGTAAAAAACAATTGAAAAACGCGAGTAACATTTCTGTTAGGGACCATATCACAACACATATTTCACATTCGGTCTTTCATATTCTGTGCATTTCAAGCCCGACCTCATAATCATTGCTCTTTTTGTCCTCAATGTTAAGAAGCAACAGTATATAAATATTGCATGTAGTTGAGGGTAACATTGAAAATTTTCACCCCGAGAAAACCATTGTCAACCGAGGCGTAGCCGAGGTTGACAATGGTTTCTCAAGGGGTGAAAATTTCAATGTTACCCTCAACTACATGCAATATTTGTTTTATTATACTGAATGTTATGTAAACAGGAAAGCAGAAAAACATACGTCTGTTGACATTTGATCAATCACTGTCATGCGATATTTCGTATATGATGCGGATATTCCCATTTTTTACAAACGCTCACATGACGTCCTCTAACAATCTACGGCGAACCGTACGCGCATAAATTTGACGCATGTGATAATTTTTTTTATAATATCACCCATTGTCAAGTACTGTTACCCGTTGCTAGATATTATCACCCTGGGGCGCGTGCTTTCTGTTCTCAGAGGGTAACAATATGTTTTTTCAAATGCTTCCCGACCAATCAGATTCGAGTATTTTACAGGAAAGTATAATAATAATTGCAACTGTGGTTAAAAATGTAATTAAAGGATTTTTTTTAAAATTCAAATTCAATGTTGTATAAATTTCATGAAACGGTTCTTCTTTCCGTATTTGTTTCAATACTTTGGTAAAATAGATGACTTACATGTACATTCCATTCCTTAACGGTTTCGCACCATGATTCCTTTTAAGTTTATCCCCAGAATTCGGACTGCACACGAATAAACGCGTATTTCCCGAATGTCCGTCAGTCACATCATCTGTACACATATTGATGGTCCTTTGTCACAATTGGCAAGTTTTCTCTGTCCATCTCGTGGCCAGCAATACTGACAGGGTAAGATCAGTCCACAATTCAGAATAACCATAAAAACTAGTAATGTGGTTAGGCGCATCGTCAAAACATCCATGCTAGGTCGAGGTTACTCTTAAGTTGAGGCACGCGACCTTTTTAGCGAGTGTTTCCATCAGCAACCCGACCTTTATACTTATTATTAGGTCATACAATGAGTTTCTGTTTCCTATTAATTAATCTTTTTTCAGTGTCTCATTTATTAAATGAGTTATTAGATTTATTTCATAATTCATTAACTTATTTTGATTGTTTATCTTCCCTGGCGCTGGCTGATGATAGCCCCCATGTCGAGTTGATGTAGCATCACCTATTTGTGACCTTCTATTGCTAATTTATATAGCTGTAATCAGATCTGTGACCGACAAATATGATGATGAATATATATATATATATATATATATATATATATATATATATATATATATCCAAACTAACTAGATCACATCAAAGGAAAGATCAGAGGAAAGAAGAATAAATTAATAATAAAAAAAAAACCAACAATAACGGATTGTAATTATATTCTAATTTGTGACCCTTACCCCCTCAAAGAAAGAAAAAATTCAAACCATGATCAATAAGTAAGTTCTACAAAAATTAACAATTCAACTTGTTACATGAAGGTCCTAAAGTCGTGCGTGCCCAGTAGTCGTGCGCCATTTTGTTTGTTGTCATAATCGGGGCGCGTGCCCAAATATTACGTCACGAGCAGCTGATTTTCGAAGATAATAGAAGAGAGCGTCCGTATTTTTACTCAGAGTGAAATATGCGAAACAAACAGGTAAGAAGGATAAAAATACAATTATACACCCAAAATACCCGCCATTTTGTTAATGCTTTTCCCCCTGTCTGTGAAAGTATATGTTAATCATACTGAACCGCAACCTGTGGACATACCAACCACATGGCTAATTAGCATAACCCAAGGTGAAGGCTACCACGTAGTTTGAATTGTTTACGAGGCCAAATATTTTAATTGTTGGTGTATTGAAAATTTGGTAGTCCTTATTTTTATTTGGAAGGTTGTATAAGACGTAGGGAATTAGTGTGTAGTAATTGTTATTAAAGAATAGTACTTTAATTCATAAATTTCATCGATTTAATTTAATAATATGATCTAATAATGTACACTAATCTACCATATATATTAAAATGTTACATCTATGAATAAATCAAACTTCTCAAACTCTAAGAGTATTAATTAAAATCATTAGAGATTTGGTAATCTGATGAAATGAAAATTTTATTTTTTAATTTGAAGTTAGTATTAGTAATAGACTAATACATGTAAAGTGATAAAGTTATCTCTTTTACTGTTTTAGACTTCAAAGAAAAAAACAGATGTTAGGTTGAGACAATACAGTCCAACTCGACTTATCAATGCCTATCTGGCTGTCAAGGATATGGGTATTAGTGTCCGTAAGGCAGCGAAGAAATATAGTGTCCCCGTCCAAACTCTTCGTGACCGCGTGAAAGGGAAAGTTGATATGGAGAAGGTCACTATGGGACCAGCACCTTTATTAGGACAGGAAGAAGAAGCCATGCTAGTGTCCCACTTGAAGGAAATGGCATCACTGGGGTATGGATACACACGACAAGAAGTGACTAACATTGCATCAGATTATGCAATTCAACTTGGTAAAAAGACTAAACAACAGAAACCCCTCACACTTAAATGGTTTAGAGGATTGATGAAGCGGTGGCCAGACTTGAAGGTTGTAAAGCCAAGAGCCTTAGAGTACCAACGAGCAAAATCAGCAAATCCAGGAAATGTGAAAAAGTACTTTGACGAACTTTCAACTATTCTTAAAAAATACAGTTTATTGGACAAACCCCATAGAATATTCAACATTGATGAGAAAGGAATTACCCTTAATCATGTGCCTCCTCATGTAGTATCGGGCACCGGACAAACTCCACAGGCAGTTACAACAGGAAAATCCTCTACAGTCACTATATTGGGATGTGGTAGTGCCTCGGGGGTTGCCATTCCACCATATTTTGTATTTCCTGGAATGCGCATGAGGACAGAGTTGATGGAAGGCGCAACACCTGGAGCAACTGGTGATGTATCAGAGAGTGGTTGGTCTAACTCTGTTATTTTCCTACAATATCTACAGAACCACTTCCTTCAACATGTTCCTGGTGGACTGCACGAACCAGTTTTGCTATTGTTGGATGGACACAAGTCCCATGTTTCTGTTGCTGCGGTGGAATGGGCCAAGGAACACAATGTTATACTGCATGTATTGCCAGCACACACAAGTCATATTCTTCAACCCATGGATGTTGGTTGTTATGGCCCCCTCCAGAAAATCTATAACAATTTGTGTCATAAACAGATGAGAGAAACATCAACAGTTATATTGAAGCAGGATATTTGTTCGCTAGCATGCCGTGCATATACGAAAGCTCTTTCAGCAGAAAACCTTCAGTCTGCCTTCCGCAAGTGTGGGATATACCCATTTAATGCTGATGTAGTCCCAGCAGAAGCCATGGCACCTTCATATGCAATCTTGACGGTCACCCATGAGGAAAATCAAGAAATGGCAGAGGCAGATGAGGATGATAATGATGTTATAGTTGAGAACAATAGCTTAAATTTTTTTGCTGAACGCACGAGGGAGCTTGTCCATGTAAAATCTGAAGGATCGAGGGCCAAAAAACCACGCAATACTCTCAGCAAGATAACATCAGGCAGAGCAATTACTGAGCTTGAGGTGTCCGATAAAATTAAAGAGCATGTTTCATCCAGTAAGAAATCTACAGGAAAAAGCCACGCAAATGCAAGGAACAAGAAAACTTCATGTCGGACTAACAATGACTCTCAGGAACCTGGACCTTCCTACATGGGCCCAACGAGTAGTAAGAAGATAAACACTTCTCATCATACTACGGATCATTCTCAGGAACCTGGGTCTACAAACCGATATCTTTTATCCGAAGATTCCGAAGATGTTTCCATTTCTGAGGAAGAACTGTGCTGTATTTGTAAAAAGTACACACCTGAAGCCGTCCGACAAAGTGCATCCCTAATTTTTGTGAAGTGGGTGCAATGTGATATGTGCAGACATTGGGTTCACTTAAACTACTGCACTGATATCAGAGTGATTCGTATTGGTGATCAGTATAAATGTCCCCACTGTAAATAGAGTAAACACGTGTACTTTTGAAATATGTTTATTACCAAGTTTTGAACAGTTTCATTATTCGAAATATAGTTGACTTTGATGTTATTTTGATGCCTATCATATTTATTCTGTTGTGAAATTTATGGTATTTTGAGTTTCATATTGAAATTCATCAAACTGTGAAATGCAATCAGTGTAATGAAATATTTCATTTCCATTAGCTGTATATAAGTGTAAATGCATAAAACGAATGTGATATTTAAGAAATGAATGAAAAAAGTTACCACACACTAAAAATGTGTTTTTCTTGGCCTCATTTAGCTGTTACATCCGGGTGCACGACTACTGGTCCTAAACAAATATGGCTGACGTTGAACTTCACTTGCTTTATGTCTCAATAATAAACATGATAAACCGCTTTGAAATATTTTGAATAAAGAGAAAGTAAGATTATAACATGGTAAGTTAAAATATCATGTGAAATAAGCTAATATTTCGTTTAACTGTTTCTTGAAACGGATACTCTCTTAAGCGCACGACTACTGGGCACTCGAGGGTATTTAATTAGGTAAACTTTGACATATAAGGGCATAACTTTCAATCCTTGGACAATTCTAACTGTATAATTTTCTTAAACGTTAGAATATTTCTATACGAATAGTTAAAAGTCGTGTTGCCAGTGAAAAAAGTTCACAAAGTACCGGGTCATGTCAGGACATGTTGCAATATCTTAACGTATGTGTGAAATGGGTGGCAGCAGATGTTGGAACAAATTCAGATAATTATAAACTATTTTGAGGATAAGTTGGTCAAGAAAAGAGACAGTGTAAAAAAGTGAGGTTTACAACTCTATAACAACACAAAGGAGGAAATGATCAAATTCATTTGGGTGTCTAGGATTCATATATTTTTTTATGTGCATGTAAAAGTTTGCAAAACAGAACAATGTTTTTCTGATAGAAAAATCATCCTTACTAGCTCTGTTGTCTTTGATCTTCTGGTTTCAGGTATTGAGAATGTCCAAAATTTGTCTTTGTAAGAGGGTAACGACAGTTTACATACTGTATAAGCTTGTTGAATAGCTGTTCTTCTGATGCAAAAAGCGACTGTAGTTTTGGACGTTTTATAGTGAACTTCAGCGTCATACAAAGGGTGCGACCCTACGTGAAAATTTTAAGGCTCTGGAGAGCATGTTTTGTTACAGCTGGTAATTCTAAATTTAGTAATACCCCAACCCTGTTGCTGTGGATACAGTTGCTGTGTTCGAACCAATTTATGATCATAAAATTAGTTTTCACTTTCCACTGTTTCTAAGTATAGTTAATGCTCTTGGACAGGAGATGGTAAATTTAATCTGAACTATGGATTGTTGCTGTGTGTATGGTCGCCACTTTCCGATCTACTTATAATCCGAAAATGAAATTGAACTTAGACTGTTACTGGGTGTATATAGTCATACTTTTCATTATTGCAACCTTCATTATCCAACAATAACATCATTGACTGTAGACTTAACCCTTGACTGTGAACTCCCCATGACCGTTGACCTCAACCCTTGACTGTAGACTCCCTCTTGACTGTAGACTCCCGGTTTGACTGTGACCTCAATTATGAGAAGTGTGGGTGGGGTTGGAAAACTCCAATGACGTCATCTTGACTGTAGACTGACTGCATACTACCCTCTTCCCAATAACATGGTGTCTGAATCATCCAGTCCTCGGAATACAGAGCATGTGGAGAAGAAGAAAGCAGCGTCACCGTCACTTCTCAAAAATATGCTGCAGAGTCCTCCTCTACAAACTACAATTAAATTGGAGAAAATTCCGACACCCTACTCTAGTCCGTCTGAGGGAGAAAGTACATCTTCTGTTCTCAAACGTATTACACAGAACACAATGGCGACTAAAACATCTGCATCGTCCCTTCGCCGAAAGCCTGAAGCCGCTATTTCAATAAGACCAACAACACTAACCATAGAGGAAAACGACAACAGCCTATTAGAACTACCTTTCAAAAGCCAAGGGTAACGATACACGATGTTCCTCTTTCACCCTTGGCAGATATATCTGCCGAAATGAAAAAGTGGCGCCATCTGACGTCCTAAAATAGTTACGTCCCTTGAATCTATTAATTCTTCCTCCGATGAAAATCGCTGTAACATAAGTATGCGAAAACTGACGTCAGAAAGAATGGCTGCCTCCATAGATCAACAAAGTAATGCCATTTGTGATCAATTTTAAATCCAATCGCTAACAGAAAAACAATATAAAACTATAACGGCTATAGAAAATGGAAAAGACGTGTTTACGAGCACCAAAACCGGTAGTGGAAAATCGCTAATCTACGAATACATGTACTTCCCAGTCCTGCACCCAGGAAAATGCGTGTTGATCATAGACCCTCTGATTAGTATTATGAAAGAGCAGTGCGAAAAATTGCAAAATCTGGGCTTTAAGGCGTCATACATTGGAAAAGACCTACAAGATACAGATTCACTTGAACGGGGCTTGTATGATTTTGTGTTTGGAAGCCCTGAGGTCTTCCTCAATAACAGCAAGTGGAGAACTATGTTGAAGTCGGACATCTACCAGATTAAGTTGCAGTTGATGAAGATCATACGGTTACACAATGGTATGTTTATTAAGCTAGAATTAATTTACTTTTCTTAATGATGTATGATACTGAAATTGATCAAAATATATCCCCCCACCCCTATTTTTTTTTTTTGATTGAAAGAACTTTATATATATATATATATATATATTTCTAGTGATTTTAAATTATCGTTCACACCCTCCTAAATACAGTATGTGTTAATATTATCCATATAGAAAGTTGTTTACATTTGGAAATAGACAAGTGGGCAATTACTTTGAAATCTAATGCATATGGAATTTTACAATTACAAGTATCACCATCTACATTTAGAAATGTAATTAATTAGATCATAACCACTTTGCTAAATAATGAATTAGTAAATACAGAACACATTGCAATGAACATATATTACAGTGGCATTTCAAGAGAACAATTTATTTGCAGGCAACTTTTTTTAAAAGTCAGATTGAAAGTAAATACATGTATATAATTACAGGTTATCATTTTACATGTCAGCTGTATTTCATTAGATCTTTTGAAAAGGACAGTTCTGGTCTAAAAACTTTGCCAGAGATACTTTACTTTTTAAAGAGCATGATCAGAGCTAGGTGGAATGTACAGCTGACACTTACTTATACTTGTGGTTATGTTTGCAACTACATGCATCTGATTTCCTTATTCAAATTCACTTTTACCATGTTTACCTAGTTTCCTTGAAATGATTAATTTTATTATTGAAAGTTTATTTCCAAAATATTTGCAATAAATAAATCATTAGGAGCATTTGTCAATCAACATTGAATAAACTCACACACGGAGTACGAAGTCTGTGATTTCAAGAATGCATTTTAAATTTTTTAAAAATCATATTTAATATGAAATAAAACATTATTGAAAAGTAATGGTCATTACTGGCATTTGAAAGAAAGTAATGCATTACATTCTGAATAATTGCAATTACTTGTAACTGATATATGGGTCCATTATACCTTATTACTTTAAAAATGCATAGATAACAATGCATAACCAGGTGTGTTTGTAAATTCAATGTTCTTATTCTTTTTCTGTGTCATAGGGGAGAAGGAGACAAGGAAGAGGAACCCTTCAGAGAGGCATTTGCTCACATTGAAGAATTGATATCACTGTGCCCCAAAGCATCTTTACTTGCCCTTACTGCAACATCTGGGCCAAGTCAACGAAGGAAAATTATGAAAATGTTATGTTTTAGTGCAAACTCTGAAGTTATATAGGATTCACCAGATCGAGAAACTATTAAGATAACATCATTGTGTATTCCAAATTCAGATAATTTGGCAAAAGTATTCCATTGGTTGATTGATATATTGAAGACCCAAAAGGCAAAAGCTGAGCGACACATTATTTTTTGTGAAAGTATTGCAGATGTTTCGAAGATCTACACGACATTTGTTAAACATTTTGGCAATGACTGTCAACATTTTGAAATGTTTCATAGTAAAACAGATGAGAAAGTGAAAGAAATCATTTCGAAGGACATGAACGTAGGTGGTAATATCCGGGTGCTGATCTGTACAATTGCGGCTGGCATGGGGGTGAATTTCCACAATGTACACCATGTTATCCATTATAAACTACCTAGGAAATTGGATTCATTTGTTTAGCAGATGGGGCGAGTAGGATGTGATGGACAGTTCTCATATGAACCGATATTGTATAAAACAAATAAAAATCACCTTGAAATTGAGCTGGTACGTTTGGCTAAAGATGACAGTAAATGTAGACATGAAATCCTTTGTGAAGCCTATCTATTACCAAGCAAGAAAATATTACCATTATACGACTGCTGTGATGTCTGTGAAAATAAATGTGAGTGTAAAAGTGATCTTTGTCCTCGAACACATGAAGGTGTAAGGATAAACAATGAAGACAATTCATCATCAGACCTTGAGGATGAAATGGCAAGATTTGTTAATGCAAGAGAGAAACAACTAATTCATATATGGTCGTTATAACGACCTAGTTCGTCAATGCAACCTCGCATTGGGTCAAATACTGTCTGACGTGTTTCATACCGATTGTTAAGCCGTTCTTGGCACACTGATTTTGACTGCGGATAACTCCGTTTACCTGATCAGGATATAGGGCTCACGGCGGGTGTGACCGGTCAACAGGGGATGCTTACTCCTCCTAGGCACCTGCTCCCACCTCTGGTGTGTCCAGGGGTCTGTGTTTGCCCAACTATCTATTTTGTATTGCTTGTAGGAGTTATGAGATTGATCACTGTTCGTTATCTTCACCTTGCATGATAAACTACTGTTCTATAAATCACAAATGTCCACTGCTGATTGTATTGTGAAATTTGAAGTACTACATGGACTGACAAATGAAGTTATTCAAAGGATAGTAAGAAACAGTAATTCGATATTTACACCTGATGATGTAATGAGAAAATATCCAATTTGGTCAATGGGAAACTGCTACTGTCGTTAGTGAAATTATTTCCGATGTTGTTGGTGATTTGGATATGTATTAATTTAGCCGAAGACTCTGAAGTAGAGTCTGATTGATCTATTAAATAAATATGCATATTAAATAAATCATGAACTTGGTTTATAATTGTTGAATTTTATATTTCACCTTTATCCCTTTACGTGACAAAGGACAAATTCATGAAATCTACAATCATTCCAATAATACTCCACAAATTCCATTTAAAAGATATTGTATCTACTTTCAACATGTTGAAATTGTTTATATAACAAACAAACAAAAATGTATATTGACAAAATGAATGTGCATTACTACTTAATAGTTAAATCATGCTGTCATATTTTTTGTGAAATGATTATATTCACCTATTTACTTTTCTTTATTTTCCTTGGAGTTGTTGACAGTCCAACTTGACTCCAGTTGGAATCATCTGTGATCACATTCTCTATCGATGGCTGCGTGTTCTCGTTTTTCGATGATAACTCCATCGTGGTAGCTGTCGCACCTGCATTGCCCAACGTCAGATTTAATTACTTAATAAGACATAGTCAATTTTAGACATCTTCCGTAATTTTGAATAGCATTGACTACACACATACGAGCCGTCATTTGGAGATGGGATTGAGCCCAACACTTCACATAACCGTTGAGTGAATTCCAACGTTGACGAAAAAATTGTTCTCCTTGATTTCTTGTTAAGAATGGTCCGACATGTTCTGCATGTGGGCGCATCCATTTTGTTTGATTTATCATGGATTTTCATTGGTTGAAATTTTCGAAACTAAAATACGCAAAATGAAACGATGCAAATTTTGAAAAAAACTAACAGCAGGTCTTGAAATATTCATTTAGAAAGTGGATCGTCGATAATCAATCATATCATAATCATTCCACACTAAATCATACCAAATTTATTAGTTTCTTTTTATAATTCTTATATAAAAATTGATGTGTAAAGCGTCTATTAGTAAAATCCGTGCGAAAGCCAAGCCGCGCAGCCAATCAGATGGCTTCTTCAAAGTTTTCATTTCGGCCGCTATATCTGCCAAGGGCGAAAGAGGAACACCGTGTATCGTCACCTTTTTTGTTTACGTAATGTGATTGTAAGGAAAATTATTGCTTTTTGTCAATAAAGTAAAACAGAAAAAAAATAATTAACTGAATTTGATATGCTCGTAGTTAATTAATTAATCATAAAGATCTATTCATAAACTCATAGTCAAAAATAATAACTATTTGTTCAACAATACGTTTAGAGATCATAACTGTATACATATTATTCTATAGTTACACTACAAGTACCAACAATGACTCGTCACCGGCCTATTAACCTGTCCATGACGAGAACTGGCCACCAACTATATCCTCGGAAAATGATGGTGAGGAAAGCAACGGATCCTTTCTGAATGCAGAGGACTCAATCCTCACTACATTTAGGTAACGCAATTTTACATGTACACATTAAAATAAAGTTTGTTCAAGGTTTTAAATCACGCCTTTGTATATTTAAATCCTATTCTATATTTTATTGTTACCATATTCAGATAAGACTAATTATTGGGTTTTTTTTTAAGAAGGAACAACCAGAAGAAATTCAAGTTCCTGGAGAAAAGGTTTAAAGACACCAAAATCACATCTACAAGGGAGTTCAGAGTCCTGAAAGCCTTACAGAAGAGAATGGTGAAAGACTTTCATCAGAGTGAAATTGCGTTAAACTATTTAGAAGATAAGTTTGGTACAGAACCAGCAAAAAAATGTGTTAACTTCACCAGCTTGTGTTATAGATATTCCTATATGGACATTAATTACCTTTTAAATTCGAGTCCTGAAAGCCTTACAGAAGAAAATGTCGAAAGATTTACATCAGAGTAAATTTAGATTGATTGATGTTTTTCGCCACACTCGACAATTTTTATACGCCCGTCTTTAGACGGGACGTATTATGGTACAGCGATGTATGTACGTCCGTCCGTCCGTTCGGGGTTTTCTCTTTATAATTTCATTTCCATTTCACACATCATACTGAAACTTGCTGTGTAGCTTCTTTGTGGGTCACTCTAGATCATACTGCAATTTTGATCCATTTCGACCTTTTTGCCAGGAGTTTTGCCCCTTTATTTGGAAATAATTATTATATGGAGGGTACATAATTTGTCCGCCCTACTCCTCCCACAGTTTTCAAGTGAGAGTCTTCTTATTATGCCCCCCCCCCCCCCTTCAAAGAAGAGGTTTGCACCTGTTGGTCGGTCGGTCGGTAAACCACATGTTGTTCGCTCAATATCTTGAGAACCATTCACTTCATGATAATGATATTTCATATGTGGGTTGGATATGAGTAGAAGAGGACCCCTATTGTTTTTTCAGGTGAAAAGGTCAATCTACTCTGGACATAGGAATATAATATCCTCTCAATATCTCGAGAACCCTTTGCTTGAAAAACAGCACATGGGTACATCCTAAGGAGTAGATGACCCCTATTGATTTTGAGGTCATATGGACAAAGGTCAAACTAGGCATACGCGGGTATGTTAATGCAGGTCATGCTTCATTTATGCACGTAAACTGCATAATTTTTAAAATCCGTCTTACACAGAGAGAGGGAGCTACTAACTCTTCAAAACTATTTTGGTTGTTTACATGAGAACATTTTGTATCATAACAACATGACAAACATGCGCTTCCGTATGACGTCATTGCATGACTGTTATAAATAGATCATGGGAGTACCTTAATAGAAAATGTAAAAGTAACACATTATCCCAAGATTTGAATATTGGTCTAACTGGCGATAATGACGGTAAAATGCCCATAGTATATCAGAATTACTGATAGAATCCTACCACTTTCAATAAGAAATAATTATTGAACATTTAAAGACGAAACCATCTAGCCCATGTTTTACATTTTGCACTGATGCTACATGCTATGCAGTTTTCTTTAAAAGTTTTCTTAACAGACGATTCTATCAGTAATTGCCGTGTACATTAGTTTATGACCTTTCAAACGGCGTATAAAAAGTCTCTAAAAGTATGCGGCCTAATGTGCTACTTTTGCAGTTTTATGTCAGTGTGTGACAGAGGAAAATCGGATCGACATGCTAAATGGAATGTTTTTTCCGTTAAACAAAATTGTCAATGAATGATATTAACATACCTTCTTAATATCAATAAATTCCCAGCGTTTCGCATATATATTCTAAATATCCTATGTCATATATTTCAAATACTCCACATTTTGTCGATATTTGCATGGCACACCTAA
Organism: Ostrea edulis; assembly: GCF_947568905.1. NCBI lineage: Eukaryota > Metazoa > Mollusca > Bivalvia > Ostreida > Ostreidae > Ostrea > Ostrea edulis. The sequence continues at coordinate 26,241,942 of NC_079171.1, forward strand.
ACAAATTCCTTCCATGTGTCAACGTCACTCGATGTATAGTCATGACGTCATCAGTTTACTTTCATATCGTTCAGACATAAATTACACAACAGCAGTATAGCATTTCGAATTCCGTTGGATCTTAGTAGCTGCATGGTTTATTTTATTCATAAATAAAACTTAAATAAAAAATAAAATCGGAATTTAACATATACTTAGTGATATACTTATTTCAATTATGACGTCACATTGTTTCGCGGATTTTATTCCAGTAAAAATTTTCATAACCTGCCTTAACGTACCCGCGTATGAATATCCTGACTATTCAATGTCTAGAGAACCCTTTGCTTGACAGACATCAAACTTGGTACACCAGTACATCTTCAGAAGATGACCCTATTGATTTTGAGGTCACATGGTCAAAGGTCAAACTGGACATAAGAATATAATATCCGCTCAATATATTGAGAAACCTTTGCTTGACAGACATCAAACTTAGTACACTGGCATATCTTCAGAAGATGACTCCTATTGATTTTGAGGCCACATGATCAAAAGTCAAGGGTCAAACTAGACATGGAAATATACTGTCTGCTCAGTATTTTGAGAACCCTTTTCTTGACAGACATCAATCTTGGTACACTGATACGTCTTCATGAGAAGATGACCACTATTGATTTTGAGAGCACATGGTCAAAGGTCAAGCTGGACATAGGAATATACTGTCCGTTCAATATCTTGAAAACCCTTTGCTTGACAGACATCAAACTTGGTACACTGGTACATCTTCAGGAGAAAATGACCCTTATTGATTTTGAGGTCACATGTTTAAAGGTCAGGGGTCAACCTGGACATTGGAATATGCTGTCCGCTCAATATCTTGAGAACCCTTTGCTTGACAGACATCAAACTTAGTACAGTGGTGTATATTCAAGAGATGACTCCTATTGATTTTGAGGTCACAAGGTCAAAAGTCAGACTGGACATAGTAATATACTGTCCACTCATTATCTTGATAACTCTTTTGCTTGACAGACATCAAGCTTAGTACACTGGTACATCTTCAGGAGAAGATGACCCATATTGATTTTGAGGTCAAAAGTCAGTTGCTGAACTGGACATAGTAATATATTGTCTCCTATATTTTAAGAATTATTTGCTTGATTAACACCAAACTTGGTACACTCGTACAGCATAAGTAGTAGATGACCCCTATTGATTTTTAGGTCACATGGTCAATTCACTCTTGACATAGGAAGATATTGTCTGCTCAATATTTTGAATTGATGATACTACTATCAATTAAATGATGTGTGTGTATAACCCCTTTCAATTTTGCACCAGGGGGAGGGGGGGCATATGTGTTTTACAAACATATCTTGTTTTGTGGAGTGTTTGTATGGGTATTGAAGATGTGCATGTGGGATGAATTTTGATTTTCTACAATTTTGGAGAAAATTACAGGTTGTTGAACTGAGTCTATTTGGAAATTAATATTCTATGGGGGGTACATAATTTGTCCGCCCTACTCCTCCCACAGTGTTCAAGTGAGGACCTTCTTATTTTGTGGAGTGTTTGTATGGGTATTGAAAATGTGCATCTGGGGAAGGTTTTTGATTTTCTTCCATTTTTGAAAAAATTACAGGTTGTTGAACTTGGTCCATTTTGAGGAAATCTAGATTTTTAAGCCAAGACCCTTTGTTTATATGAAAGTTTGTCACAGCCGCATCATGGCTGATAATACTTGAAGCAAAGATGTAAGCATTTCACGGGCGTATTATGTACCGCCTGCGGTACTCTTGTTCAGTTATCTCGTGGCGCCCAGTTTTTATTGGTGGAAGAGAGAACCCAGATACAATGTACCTGGGAAGAGACCATCGACCTTCCGAAAGTAAACTGGGAAATTTTCAATAGTTAGAAGATAAGTTTGGTACAGAACCAGTTAAAAAAAACGTGTGAAGTTGACCAGCTTGTGTTGAAGATATTCCTATATGGACATTAATGACCTTTTACATTCATTTTTTTTTTTGGAAATTGTCTTATATATAAAATGGGTTGATCAATCCTCATGTGATGTCATAGGTTTTTGCAAACATCTTAATAATTCAAACTTTGTGCATGATAGAAATATATCTTTCTAAAGAATTTCAATCACTGGATATAATAAAAAAATCTGGTAAACTACTAATTCTGAAAAAGTTTATACTTTCCATAGATAATCAATTATTTATGACTAAAACAATGTTGTCAAGGGCAATAACTCCTATGCTGGAATTTCCTCTACTGGATGTATATTATACATTGGTTTCCCTAATATCCACAGTTAATCTATACATATCTATGAATTAGCAGTTTTTTTAAACTGTTGATAACTAAATTTTGTCATTTCAACAAGTTCTTATCTATTTTTATTATTCTGTTTAACGAAAATGTGTGATTTTCTAATGTTGATGTATAGTTCTGTTTTTGAATGTTTCACATCTTTAAAAAGGTGGCAACATATACATTTTCTTTGGTTATTGATTAAAGTAAACTATATTGAGTGGAACTTAATAAAGTTTTTCCACTTTTAAGCATTAATATTGAAAAGTTACATGAGGATGGAGCTACCTTAAAGAATGGTTCCTTCATCTTACAGAGAGTTTTATAACATGAAAAACTCACATACCTTTTGTATGAACCAGCATTAAGCCCCCTTAATAATTACTCTGAAACGTTTATGCTATAGAGGATATATATATATATATATATATATATATATATATATATATATATAGTGGGATAAATCTCCGATATAATCTTCTAGAGTGCAAGTAAACATTCCCCGTATGTGAAACCCGGCAACAGTCCGCGTTAAGTACTCTCCGGCAGCAACCACCCGCCTTCCATACTTAAAGCTATACCATCAGTCATCAATCACTGATTGTCATCAATTTCATCGGACAAAGAGGAATTCGTCAAAGCCGCCGAGATATACCAAAAAGCACTTGATGAAAGCGGCTATAAATACAAGCTAACATACGACGAATCAGCCAAAACTAAACAGAACAGCAGAAGAAATCGTTCCCGTAACATCACATGGTTTAACTCCCCATATGATAATAACGTAAAAACAAACTTGGGTAAACAGTTTCTCAAAATTATAGATGGGTGTTTCCCTATAGGCCATGTTCTGCGCCCGATTATCAACAGAAATACTATTAAAATATCATACAGTTGTATGCCATCCATGCAAAATGTAATTGACTCGCATAACGCTTCAATCAAACAAGTGCGCCAGACCGGAGATACATGTAACAGGTGTAATTGCCGAAACAAAGATCAATGCCCGCTCAACGGTGAATGTCGCGCCCACGGAATTGTGTATTTAGCTAGAGTCAGAGCCGATAATGGGCAAGAAGAGAGCTATGTGGGACTGGCAGACACCAAGTTCAAATTAAGATACGCCAACCACACTCATTCATTCCGTAATCCCACGAAAAAGAATACCACCGAGCTCAGCAAATTCATATGGACATTGAAAGACAAAAATATTGACTACAAAATCAAGTGGGAAATTTTAGGAAAAACATCATCATACTCAAACATTTCAAAAAAGTGCAACCTTTGTATTCTAGAGAAAGTCTTTATAATATGTCATCCCGAAAAATCTTCATTGAATAAGCGTTCAGAACTTGCCGTCATTCTCGTAACTTTCTATTTACTCAATCCTGTGTGTAATCATGCTTAGCAACTATCCAGTATGTTTCTGTGTAACATATACTCAGCCATGCGGATGTTTTTCGTTAAATGTCGTTTTTCTCCCGACGAGTGAGGGGAAACCATCTCCTTAGGAAACAGTCTGTAGAGAAATAAATGTTATGTGATTGAACCATCCCCAGGAAACAGCCTGTAGAGAAATGTTATGTGATTGAACTCCATATATATATTATATGTGACCTTAAGTTAACCTTGAGAAGGAGTCTTGAATTGAATGTTCTCTGGTAACTTTGGTATTACTAACTCTGAATCAAATTGAGCTCACTTTTATGAGTTTTTGACCTCAGATGGGCCCATACATCAAAATGACACATTAAGGTGACCCAGTCATTGACTTCAATACGGTGACCCTAGAGGGATGACCTCAGACGAACTCGTATATCCAGGTGACCCTATTTATCAATGTGATCTTTATCAAGGTGACCCAGCTACCAAGGTGACTTATTTCAATGTGAGTCACTTATGACGGTCCCTGATCCTGACCTTATTTATGGAGATGACCCATATATCAAGGTCATTGATCCTGACCTTATTTATGGAGGTCACCTGGTTATCAAGGCCACTGACCCTGACCTTATTCAACAAGGTGACCCATATATCTAGGTCAAGGTTATTGACCCTATACAGACCCCAGACTAGTATACTTACTACTTGTATAGTCCAAAATCGGCCAAATTTTTCAGAAGATCTGAAAATCTTTATTTTCATAATATTCTAAAGTTTGTTTAAATTTTATTATCGATTTTGCTTAAAGTTACTTACATGTACAAAACTATCACAATAGCATTTTGACAACAAATTAAAACTAGTTATAATTGTAACGGGGACCGTTACAGATGTTCCCCAAACCTCCCCCTATTAAAAAGTGATGTCCTTGTGAATCTCTAGGGAAAAAATCATTTTATTTTAGCCTTTAATTACATCTAGTACGTTCAATATGGTCATTTCAGTACCAAGAAATGAAAGAAAGCGTTGCACGTGCATACACGCGCACGCGTGTATGATTCCGAATTTTTGTTGATGTCGTTCAAAAGGCATGTGTATCATATACCCACAGTATGAATTTCATAACGTTTCCACCAAATATAAGGAAGTTATAGCGATTTTAAAATCGTCCAATCAGAAATCAGCACACGTGCATGCACGTGCTGAGTAGTAATTCTAACCACAGCAATTTGTAAGGAGTACCAAGATACATCTAAACCCCTAATATGAATAGAATTTGATGAAAAACAAAAACGTTATCGTCCTTTAAAAATTGAACATTTAAAAAACGTTGCACGCGCATGCGCGTGTACGTTGGCATTTTTTGTTACACCAACATATAGATACACATATTGTCTACATATGCTGTGAATATCATCTCATTCGCTTCATAAATAAGATAGTTACAAACGTTTTAGCATTATCCAATCAAAATGAAGCGCACGTGCATGCGCGTGCAAATTGGTAATCTTGACCATGTAAATCAGTTAAGGGTCTCAATATCTACCTATGATATGAATTTCAAGCCATTTCAATGAACAACAAAAAAGTTAGACTGATTCCAAAGTTAGCGTACAAATTTTGTAATGCGCGTGCACGCGCATGCGTGCGCGTGCTGGCAAAATAACTATTATTTTTCATATGTACAAATGATATACTATCATCCTATTTAGGTTTTATATCGCTTCCTTCAATATTCTGATTTTCCATTTTTTGTACCAAAATTGCAATGCACGTGCGCGCGCGTGCATGCACGTGCAGACAAAATGACTATCACTATGCACATCTACAAACGCTATACTATCATCCTGGAAAGTTTCATATCGATCCCTTTTGTAGTTTCTGAGAACACTACCGGACAAAAAAGTACCGGAGAAAAAGAATAATAATAATAATAAGAAACAGAGTAAAAACAATATGTTCCCAAACTTTGTTTGGGGAACATAATAAGAAACAGAGTAAAAACAATATGTTCCCAAACTTTGTTTGGGGAACATAATAAGAAACAGAGTAAAAACAATATGTTCCCAAACTTTGTTTGGGGAACATAATAATAACTAGATGCGATCTCGTTGCGAGCAACGAGTGGGTCTTCCGTCCAATTTTAGATGTGATGAGATAATAATTTGACTGAGATTTTCTTTTATAAATAATGATACAAATATATTATCTAGACGTACAATTTAGCTTCGGTAATGTTTTACAAATATTGATCATTTAAGTGTTATAAATTAAAGACTCTCTGCCGCTCTCGGCCACTAATTAAAGGGGTCAGCCTTTTTTGGAGAAAAAAGTTAATAATGTTATTTACTGCGATACAAATTCGACTGATCAGGCGAGTCATGTCGCCCGGAGGCCTATTTTTTGATAACATTTTAGATATATCTCGCAAAACTGAAAAAAATTTGTTCTACATATCTTATCAAAACTTTCTTGAGAAAAAAATTATTGATTGCGACATTTATCAGACTGTTAAGGCGAGTCATAAGGCCCGTGGGCCTTTTTCTTGATATCGTTTGAAAGATCTTGCAAAACTGAACAACTTTTGTTTTACATGTCTTATCAAAAGTTTCTCCAGAAAAAAGCTATTGATTGTGACACTCATCAAACTCTTCAGGCGAGCCATGAGGCCCGTTTGCCTTTTTCAAGATGTTGTTCGAAAGATCTTGCAAAACTAAACAACTTTTGTTCTAGATGTCTTATTAAAAGTTTCTTGACAAAAATGTTATAGCTTGCAACAATAACCCAACTGTTCAGGTGAGCCATGAGCCCCGCAGGCCTATTTCTTAACATCGTTAGTTAACGCTTGCGAAACTGAACAACTTTTGTTCTTATCAAAAGTTTCTCGAGAAAAAAGTTATTGATTGTGAAACTAATAAAACTCTCCACGCAAGCCATGAGGCCCGTTCGCCTTTTTCATGATGTTCGAAAAATCTTGCAAAACTGAACAACTTTTGTTCTAGATGTCTTATTAAAAGTTTTTTGACAAAAATGTTATATAGACTGCAACAATAACTCAACTGTTCAGGTGAGCCATGAGCCCCGCAGACCTATTTCTTAACATCGTTAGTTAACGCTTACGAAACTGAACAACTTTTGTTCTACATGTCTTGTCAAAAGTTTCTCGAGAAAAAAGTTATTAATGTTATTAATTGTGATACAAATTCGACTGTTCAGGCGAGCCATGACGCCCGGAGGCCTATTTTTTGATATCATTAGATAGATCTTAAGAAACTGAACAACTATTATTCTACATGTCTTATCAAAAGTTTCGTGAGAAAAAAGTTAATCATTGTAACAGAAATTCAATGGTTCAGGCGAGCCATGAGGCCCATAGGCCCATTTCTTGATATGACACGAAAGATATCAATAAACTGTACAACTTTTGTTATATATGTCTAAACAAAATATTTACGAGTAAAAAGTTATGATTTAAAACGTGGAAAAAAATTGGGCACTTTTCTAAACTCCATTTTCAACCCCTACCGAGCTTCCATACTAGGCACTTCCGGAAATTTTGAAAACCCAGGTGCACAACTACAACATGTCGTCTAACATCACTGAAAATTTCAGCACTCTAGCTTTTATCGTTTTTGTCTGGACAAAATGGTCATCTGAAAATTGATAAAAGGGGGATAACTTCCGACCGGAAGTGATTTTTCAACAATCGAAACGGCGGTACAAACTTCAAATGGCAACGCATCAATCCTGAAAATTTGAAGCAAATCCATCCAGTCATCTCCGAGAAATCTTCTGCACAAAAATCGGTAAGGAGAAAAAAAAAAGAATAATAAGAAGAAAAGTGAAAAATCAACAATAGAATAATAGAAGGGTCTTCCGCTGAAGACCGAAGACCCTAATAATAATAATAAGAAGAAACAGAGTAAAAACAATATGTTCCCAAACTTTGTTTGGGGAACATAAATATTCAGATTTAGCCGTCCTGGGTACTGAATGGTTCGTTATGGGTTGGGATCAGGTTCCTGATCTCTCTGATAGGCAAATTGCCATCAAAGAACTTTTTCCTATAGTGGTAGCGTTAGAGTTATGGGGGTCGGCGCTGTCAAACAATTTTTTTTATTTATGTCAGATAATGCGGCAGTCTTGCAAAGAAAAAAAAAAAACACTCATGCATCTTCTACGACGGTTGGTCCTAGCGAAGCTATCTCACAATATTTTGTTCAAGGCAAAACATATCCCGGGAAAGTCTAACACTCTTACAGATTATCTGTCTCGTCTTGATTTTCAGGCCGCGTTCAGAATCGCCTCACATCTCAACTCCCATCAGACAGTAGTTCCCAGGGACCTTTTTAACCATCTGAGTTCCACCTGTCGACTTTTGTTGACTTCAGCATTATCCACTTCCACTACAGCGGCTTACTATAAAAGTTGGACCCTTCTACGGTCATGGAATCCACATGCTACTTTGCCTCTGACAGTCAATGAGACATGCAACTTTATAGGTTTCTTATATAACTCAAACTACTCTCCAAGTAGTATCGCATCTTATATATCAGCCATTAGTAAGTTACGTTCACAAAATTTTAGAACTTCATGATCCCACACAAGCCTTCATCACTAAAAAGATATCAAAGGGTTGTCAGTCATTGAGTTCCCCAAGGGACACGCGTTTGCCGATCACTCCTGCAATTCTTCGCAGATTAATCAATGCCCTTGACAATACAGTTCCCCTGCTTTTCCAGCGGCACCTCTTAAAAGCCATGTTTCTTGCGGCTTTTCATGCCTTTTAAGGATAGGAGAGACTGCTGCTGATAGTCATAAGGTGCTGCAGCGCTCTGACGTTCATTTTGAGCACAATGGGCCAGCATTAAGTGGGGTCAGGATTATTATGAGAGTTCAAAACTAACAAAAACCACAATCCGATTGTCATATCATTTACAACTAATGTTGGGTCTACTTTATGTCCCGTTCAAGCACTTTCTGAATATTTGAATATGTCGCATAATGCATCAGGTCCTCTATTTCAAAATGCAGATGGGACCCCTGTTACGTACTCGCAGGTATCCTCCCATCTCAAATCAGCAATACAGTTCAGTGGTCTTAATCCATCACATTTTAAAGTTCACAGCTTTAGAACTGGGACGGCCACTTATGCAGCTTCATTAGGATACTCGGAAAACCTTATTAAAAAAGATATATTCGGATTCAGTCATTTAATATCTAGTATCTCCCAATTATATGTCATCTTCTAAGGTGCTTCTGCTAGGTGGTGGGGATCACTTTGACAGTCCAGAAGATTTCTGCTGTCTATAGATATTGTATAGGGTACTTATGGCTTTTTAAAAAATTTACCCCCCCCCTTTTTTTTTTGGTTTACACTTTGACAGTCCAGAAGATTTCTGCTGTCTATAGATATTGTATATACGTTACTTATGCATTCAAATTCCATTTTTCTTGTGTTACACCTTGACAGTCCAGAAGATTTCTGCTTTCTCTAGACACTGTATATATGTTACTTATTCTCGCTCGTCTTGCACCTTGTCAGTCCAGGAGATTCTTGCTGTCAAGAGACTATGTATATTACTATGTTTTGGTATTCATTTTGTACTATTTCTACTGTCAATTCACCTTTTTATCCTATTGTGTTTGTTTTCCCATTTTGTTACTCCAACTGAAGGACAGCATATGACTGCTGTCTCTTTAGGGAATTCCACTCAATTTGTGTATTTGCTTCCTGTATCTTGCGATTCTGCTGACTGCTATTGCGTTTGGGCCTGTTCACTCATTTTGTACCTTTTTCAAACAATTTTCTTTTTTATACCTGCGCCAAGTCGCCTTTGGGTGGGCGGATCCAATTAGCATTGGATTTTGGCCGTTTTTGTTGGTGGATGCCCACATTTTTTGTGGGCAGGCAGCTATTGGGTGGCATTTATACTGGGTTTTACTTGGTGTATTATTATTGTATTTGTCAGTAGGGGGTCCGCTTGTACATTATGATGCCAAATTGTTTGACATACAGGGTATAATCTACTGATCCCCTAATAAGCTAAATAGTTTTCTACATTGTGTATAAATGCAGTATTGCTTACATATTGTGATGATGATGGGTTTTCCATTTTTCTGTGTACTAGTCAACTGACCCCCTAACTGTTTTTCGTCATTTACAGAATAAATGACAATTTTTCAATTCAATGATGTGTTCTTGGTTATGCCTGCCTAAGCAAAAAACGGAACAAAGTTCTCCTTGGCGAGTTAAATTTACGTAGGAACATATTGAAAATGTCTCTCAAAAAGATAAGCGTAAAATAATCAGAAATACTTGTCAAATCAATTTGACATTTGAACACGATTTTGCATTGAGACGTACAGTGTAGCATAGATTTTTTTAGATAAGAGAGAAAGAGAGGTGGGGGTGTATTTATATAAACTTGTATAGCATTCTAGTCAAGTGAGACAATAAATATAATAAATTGTGCTTTTGTCCATACTTAAAAATATTAAAATGAGACTTCGGGTGGGGGCGATGTATTTATTAACTGAAAGACACACTCATGTGGTTAAAAGTAGATCAAAGAGAAAAACCTTGTTCTAGAAATGTAACATGTTGTAAAAAAAAAATCACCTAATAAGAAAAGTTCTACTGGCAAGGATAAACCTTAGTTTGATAAAAAAAAAAAATGTAAACACTTGTACAACACTTATCGTCATTTTATGTACAACTTTAATTCTAAGCGTAGCCTGGAAAACAGACGTAATCTGGTTGAAGCTAAAGGTGAATACAAACGTTATGAACGACAGGTCAGACGTAAGTACATGTATTTAAGATCAGAGGGGAACCGACTTAGTCTGTTATGTAGGAATAATCCTAGGCAATTTTACAAAGCCTTAAAGAATTCACGGTCTCCGCCTACAGAGTTGTCTTTGAATAATTTTTTGAGCATTTCAAGTCTGTAACAATGATGGAGATAACAATAATACAAATGTGGACCAAGCTCAAATTTGCATTTTCAAGGAGCTAGATCTTCCAATATCATGTGATGGAGTTTGTAATGTATTAGAGAAAACGAAAGCTGCTAAATCACCGGACATTGATAAGTTGTTAAATGAATACTTTTGTACATTTCGAGTTATTTTTACTCCATTGTTGTCACGTCTATTCAATATTATCTTTAATCATGGCACATTTCCAACATGTTGGTCTGAGGGAATTATTTTCCCCATCTTTTAAGAAAGGAAATGCTAACGACACTAATAACTATAGAGGCATAACTCTGGTGAGTTGTTTGGCAAAAATATTTACTACTGTTTTAAATAATAGGTTGTTAAAATGGTCTTACGGGAATAATTCTGTGTCAGATGTTCAGTTTGGTTTCAAACCAGGATTGGCACTACAGACGCTGTGTTTGCATTACAAAGTGTCATTAGTAGAACGTTATCACGCAAAAGTAAGTTATTTTGCTGTTTTGTTGATTATTAAAAGGTTTTCGATAATATCAATCGAAACAAGTTATTTTTTAAATTATCACGCTGTGGCATCACTGGTAAATTACTTACAATCATCAAATCACTATATAGTAACTTGAAATCCTGTGTTAGATTTCAATCCAAATTATCGAACTTCTCTCATGTACAAACGGATTAATGCAAGGTGAGGGGTTGTTCCCCTTTTTGTTCTCTCTCTATGTGAATGATTTTGAGAATGCATTTATTAAGGATGTATGCTACATCAGAGAAATTTGATGTAGATGAAAAGTGTAGGATATGTACAAAAATATTTTGAATTTTCAAATTTACTTTATTTTGTCCAAAAAAAAAAATAAATAAAACCACTGCTGGACTCGAACCTGCGACCTACAGTTCAGCAGTCGGTATTTTAACCCACTGAGCTACTCGGCTAGGTATTTAAATGGAAAAGGAAAAGTCAAATATTGCTGATATCGATTTTGTCATCCATGTTTTCAAAGGAAGTCAGCCATTATGACGATGTAGAGTACTACCTTAATAGCTTATGTTATGGAATTGACTTTAAAGATATATCACTGTTTTTTGCTAATGTACGCTGATGATACTGTACTTCTTCTGAATCAACCACAGGATTAAAAACATGTTAAATACTTTATCAGTTTATTGTAACAAATGAGACCTAAAAGATAACATTCAAAAAACAGAAGTTCTTGTCCACAGTGACCTACTTTTTGGTCGACACACTCTGAAGACTCAAGAACATCAACTGACAAAGTTTGACGATTTTAAGTCAAATAGTATCTGAAATATTCAAATATAGCCGTCAAGATCTAAAAATATGTCACGGTGACCTACTTCTTAGTCAACACACATCAACTGACAAAGTTTGATAATTGTAAGTCAAACAGTATCTGAAATATTAAAATATAGCCGTCAAATTCCAAAAGTACGTCACGGTGACCTACTTTTTGGTCAACAAACTATGAAGACTCGAGATGCATCAACTGACAAAGTTTGATGATCCTAGCTTTCATAGTGTCCAAAATATGCATCTAAAATTGAAAATGTGAAATTTGAATGTCTACAAAATTCAAGAAGTAGTTCACTGTGTCCTACTTTGTTTAAAATATATGTTTCTAGGCCTCTAGACGCATCAACTTACAAAGTTTGAATATTCCAAACCTCTTTGTATCTGATAACAACCTAAAATGTATTCATAAATTAGCCATAAAATTCAGAAAGTAGGTCATGGTGACATACTTTTTACATGACGCATATCAAGGTCCCATGATCCATCAACTGACAAATTTTGATGATCATGGGCTCAAAAGTGTCCAAGATATGCATCAAAATCCATTTAATAATAATTACCTGCGAAATTCAAAAAGTAGGTCACCATGACCTACTTTTGAGACAACATGATATAAGGTCATAAGATGCATCAGCTGACAAAATTTGATGATCCTAGTCCTGATACTAAGCAAAATATCCAAGTTTCTTTAACAAAACAAAATTTAAGGTCAACTTTGAAGTGACCTTGAGACCACACCCTTTGCCCCAAGATGATGCTTTGGACAATTTGTTATCTACAACCTATCCTCATCTTTATGCATAAGTTTGGTGATAATTTACCCAGTGGTTCCTGAGAAGAAGATTTTTTAGCAACCACAACTTTTGTTTGCATTTTCCTAATTATCTCTCCTCGTTAAAGGGTCACAACTCTAGTTTTAGTACAAATAATAACCCTTGGGCCAAGGATACCCTGCGACAAATTTGACAAAGATTCGCCTAGAGGTTCTTGAGATGTAGCCCTTTTTCCAAAAAGTTGACGCACAACGCACGCCAGACATATGGCCATATGATTAGCTCTTTGAGCCTTTGGCTGAGAAGAGCTAAACTGTTAATGAGATATAAAATAATTATCATAAACGTTTCACTTAAGCATTTCTCTCAATCTCTAACGTATGTTTTATGGATTATTTTAAGTGTAATCAAGGTTACAGAACTATAATATATGAATTAATGAATGTATTCTATGGAAACACCTCAGCCATGTGCTTAACAAATCCAAACAACACTCAAAATTACTTTTACATGGATTCATTTGTTATACATTTTTTTAATTTTAGGATGAATCACATTCCCCGTGTATCAGAAGCTGTATACGAGGGACTGTGTCGTTAAGTGGGAACTCCTTCTGGAGTGAGAATCAGGAGGGACGTGGTGGACACCGAGGAGTATGTGGATAGACCATCGAGTATAATGAAGGGACTACACATTGTGATGAGTGGCAGTTATCGTGAGGGATCTAGACTGAAAACATCAGATGTAGATGACATGTTCTGGCCATCAAATCATAAAGTGATCTGTGATCTCTCTTAGATCAGTATAGAGATCTGCTGTAAGGGAAATGTTCTTATCATAAACGTTTCACTTAAGCATTTCTCTCAATCTCTAACGTATGTTTTATGGATTATTTTAAGTGTAATCAAGGTTACAGAACTATAATATATGAATTAATGAATGTATTCTATGGAAACACCTCAGCCATGTGCTTAACAAATCAAATAACACTCACAATTACTTTTACATGGATTCATTTGTAAAACATTTTTTTAAATCTAGGATGAATCACATTCCCCGTGTATCAGAAGCTGTATACGAGGGACTGTGTCGTTAAGTGGGAACTCCTTCTGGAGTGAGAATCAGGAGGGACGTGGTGGACACCGAGGAGTATGTGGATAGACCATCGAGTATAATGAAGGGACTACACATTGTGATGAGTGGCAGTTATCGTGAGGGATCTAGACTGAAAACATCAGATGTAGATGACATGTTTTGGCCATCAAATCATAAAGTGATCTGTAATCTCTCTTAGATCAGTATAGAGATCTGCTGTAAGGGAAATGTTCTTATCATAAACGTTTCACTTAAGCATTTCTCTCAATCTCTAACGTATGTTTTATGGATTATTTTAAGTGTAATCAAGGTTACAGAACTATAATATATGAATTAATGAATGTATTCTATGGAAACACCTCAGCCATGTGCTTAACAAATCAAATAACACTCACAATTACTTTTACATGGATTCATTTGTAAAACATTTTTTTAAATCTAGGATGAATCACATTCCCCGTGTATCAGAAGCTGTATACGAGGGACTGTGTCGTTAAGTGGGAACTCCTTCTGGAGTGAGAATCAGGAGGGACGTGGTGGACACCGAGGAGTATGTGGATAGACCAGCGAGTATAATGAAGGGAATACACATCGTGATGAGTGGCAGTTATCGTGAGGGATCTAGACTGAAAACATCAGATGTAGATGACATGTTCTGGCCATCAAATCATAAAGTGATCTCTGTTAGATCAGTATAGAGATGTGCTGAAAGGGAAATGTTCTACCTCCCTTTCAGTTGAAGATGAGGCTGTCACATGGGCACACATCACAAACACAGCAGCCAAGATCGAAGTTCTTATACCAAGTTTTCTTACAAAAACAGTGTATAATGTTTAAGTATGGGTATTCAACATTTTGCAACAACTATGTTTTTATACATATAACATGGGGGGAGTAATTGAAGGAATAATATAGATTATTTATATTGCTTACTCATCCTAGGCGCCTGATCCCACCTCTGGTGTGTCCAGGGGTCCGTGTTTGCCCAACTATCTATTTTGTATTGCTTGTAGGAGTTATGAAATTGATCACTGTTCGTTATTTTCACCTTTCTTTGTACACCAACTAACGTACGTTATCATCTGGTAATGTCTCAAGTTTTTAAAATATTGATAATGAAGTATTTTTGAATTTTAAGTTATGTTTAAATAAGATAACCCGGCTTGCGTAAACAACACCGTGTACGTTTTTGTTTCTATTCGATTTGTAAACGTCATTAGTCGGTGCTCTCTTTTAAGTCCGCTCTGTTAATTAACACATCACTTTTGTATTGCATGTAGGAGTTATGAGATTGATCACTGTTCGTTATATATATATGGGGAGTGTAATTTCGTGAAAGTATATATTTCTAGGAGAAATGTTTTGCATGAAAAATCATGCTACTGTACTTGAAAATCATTGGGGGGGGGGGGGGGGGGGGGGGGCTGGAAAACTTGTTAACATTGATGAATCAAAATTCGGGAAAAGGAAATATCACAAAGGAAGACGTGAGGACGGTGTATTTGGAGGAATTGAGAAGGATTCCAAAAAGTTGTTTTTGTTTTGTCAGCGTAGCAGACAGAACTGCAAATACTCTGGTGACATTTATTAAGAAATACATAAGATCAGGCACAGCTATCATAAGCGATTGTTGGAATGCATATACATATAGTTCACTCGGTTGAAATGATTCAATCATTCGACTGTGAACCACAGCGTTAATTTTAAGGATCCGAATCCCGGTGTCCACACAAACACGACCGAATCAACTTCGAGGGCACTCCAAAAATCTTTGCCAAGTCACGTAACTTAGAAAGTACTGAATGACAGCTACTTTGAACAATATTGTGTCAGGAAATTATTTCTAAAAGAATCTATCGATTCATTTATCACTTTCTGTCAAATTACTAAAGAACTTTTTATTGCAAAATCATTAAAATCAGACTTTATAACGGACACTTCAACACAACTTTCAAATGCAGCCCCCAAACCTCCAAAAATCAAAAAAAGTATACCTTTCACAGATGTAACTAACACCCGTAATAACAGTCTGGGTGATTTTCAGTTATAAGGTAAGGTATTTAATTATCTGAACCTGTTTTTATTGCAAGTCACATGGGGGAAAATGGCGTCGAAATGTTTACTTGTGTGCATAGCAACCAGGATGTGGGTCGCTTGACGTGCGCATTGCGCAAACTTCCGGGGACCGGAAATGTAAATTCTACCCAATTCCTTTAATCTATAAGACTTTTGACTACATATTTTCAACCAACACCCAGCTCCCCTGGGGAAGTATAATTTATTATAAGTTGAATCCACACAATATCGGGATGCATCAATATCACTAACATGCCACTTTTTCCAAAATGTCAACAGAAAACAAAACAGGATGCACATAGAACTTTCCTTGCTCCTTGTAACTATGAATAATTAATGCAAATTAGGTTACCTATGACGTCGCAACATTGAAGCGGGCCGTATATTGATACGACCCTATCAGGTATGCGCATTTCTATTTTCAGACGGGATTTTCCCTTTGCACATGCGCACTGATCTGAAATTGAGAGAATATAAATAAGCGCTTCGTTGGGAATTTTTTTTTTATAGAAATTGATCAAGAAATGAATTTTTAATGAATTTTTTAATATTTTCGACTGGTTGTGATTAAAGAGATTGATATACTCCCAACTCGGTGATTAAACTAATAATTGTTATGAGGATATTTTGATTTGAATCTTCGATTTTTGTAAGTAGCTTGAATTTCCTCTAACGATTAAGTTGCAGTAAGTCCGATTCAGAGTTTTTTCCTCATTTTCTGGGTAAATCATATTTCCTTACAGCAAATTTTGAGAAAAATACTACTTCCGGTTGATTGTTTTCATTATTAAACGTAATTTTTCGTTAGATTCTTAATTTTTTTTCGGCTTTAGAAATGATATTTCAAAGAGAATTTGATTCAAATATGCATTCTTATCTCTAAAGTTTTCAAATTTAGGGAATACACTTGATTTTAGCTCCCATTTCTATACAAACCCCCATACAATAAAAGAAAATCATCAGTTATCTTCGTCAAGATTCAATAATGACTTGTTCTGGCAGATGGGGCAGTGCCTGTCTGAACTATTTTACTTATTGCCCCTACACCACAGTCAACAATGTTTATTGTCCACTTGCTTTCATTTATATCAAAATTTAAAAATCATCTGATGTGCTAAGCTAAATGTGTTTTTATTCAGCCCTCTGCATACAATATTTTGTACAAAGACTACAAGCTCTTGACTGAAGAGGGGGAATGCTAATCCTGAAGAGATTATTTTGCCAGTGGCATGGCCTATATTGAGACATCAGATTTCGTAACAAGGAAATCAAAATTTGTAAGTCAAGATGATTCTTTCATTCGTTTGGCACCTAGCGCCCCCATTGAGCATGTAACTAGATTACTTCACCGTCTGATAATTCTATTTTTAATTTCATATATGAATTTTCTTCTTGAGGTGGATAAGTAAATTTTTTAATTTCCAACTCTACTTTTCGCCATGTACGTAGCCTTACTAGACTCAGCTCAGGGAAGGTAGAAATCGCCAAGACATCGTTTACTGAAAATTTACATACACGTGCTTCCGCTTCTAAAAATACACCGGATGTTGATATTTTCTTACCTATTTACGTATGGCGCATGCCCTAAAACACGCATATTAAGTATATCCGGTAGGAGCATGATTAGTTCAAGGAAAGTTTTATGTGGGATGTGGCGTTCGCTTTTTAAGTGGATTTATTTACATGTAAATGATTGTCAGGATACACTTCTGAGTATATTGACTCATGCAGAAGTGTACATGCTATGTAACCTATACAAATTTGCTCGCCGCAGTGTTTGTGTCTGCATCATGACCTTAACAAATATCTAAATTGCTGAATAGTTATTGATTTATTGCATCTTGCTTAACGTCTCTCTCGGGAATTGTTCACTAATAAGGATACGTCACCAAGACCGGTGAATGGCTTCAAATTCAAGCCTATGCGTGGCGCTTACGGCCATCCAGCAGATATGGTCTCGTGAACAGCGGAAAAAGATTTGAAAGTTCAGGCTATGACTTTACTCCACGTGGTAGGCACAGACGCCATCGAAGTTTATAATACGTTCACGTGGGAAGGCAAGGATACAGAAAAAAGACGCTGACATCTGAAAAATTCGAGGCTTATTGCAACTCGAGGAAAGACGTATATTCAACACCAGGGTTCAGAAAGAAGGTGATAGAATAGATGCATACATGACAGATTTAAAACAAAAAGCTGCAAGCTGTGAATTTGAAAATTTACGAGATTCTCTCCTACGAGAGCGAATAGTATGTGAGATCAAGAGTGACGCTGTAAGAAAGAAGATTATTGAGAGAGGAAAACCTTGCATTACAGAGGGCCATAGATATTTGTTGTGTTAACGAAGCAAGTGAATTAAAACAAGGAGGGAAGAGCCTTACAGTCAATCTATTCAGTGTGAAGGTTTGTGGGAAGGGCCTTACAGTCCATCTATTCAGTGTGAAGGTTTGTGGGAAGGGCCTTACAGTCCATCTATTCAGTGTGAAGGTTTGTGGGGTATTCAAAGATTCAAATGGAGAGGTGAAGAGACTCATAATTCTCGTCAACAGGGGATGGTTACTCCAAGGAACCTGATCCCACCTCCGGTGTGTCCAAGGGTCCTGTTTGCACAACTATCTACTTTGTATTGCTTATAGGAGTTGCGAGACTGATCACTGTTCGTTATCTTCACCTTTCATTGCATGTAAAGTGTATGTTGTATGACGTCTCTAAAGTGAAGGACTAAAAATGAGGAAGCAGGTCATGCTAGTAGTATAACCCGGCCCGATAGGGAGTTCCACTGAGTACAGGTTTTATAGGGAGGTCAATGGAGTGCAGTTGGAGTGAAGGTATGCATATGAGTGTAGGGGTCAGAGGGGGTCTAGCTGGCCAACAGGCCACCTGGCGAGGTCAACAACTAAACACAATTTTTAAAGTCCACACATTTAAATTTAGTTTTTTCACAGTTTTCACGCGGACTTGGATTTCTTGGCGGCAGGCTTCCTCTTCTTTGGGTGGTTCAGGGTTTGCGCTGGGAACGGTAGGGATCACCTGCTAGCATGAGGTGTGACAACTAGGCTCCGCTTTTATAACTACCAAGCTCAATGACATGCGCAGAACATCTGGCGTTGTAATTCAATAATCTCTCACACCAAATTCGTACCGTTCACTGACATCGTAAAAGATAAAGTAGTTGTTTACACAGGTGATGACATCTTCTAATTTCCAAGCTTGGGTGCACGGAAATCTCACTTCCCTGACGCTTTCCCACATTTGGTGGTATCAAGCCCAAAACATACACCATACACCTCGTCTGATACGCGTTTTTCCAGCCTAATAAAACCCGATACTTTGCGAGTTCCATCAAGCAGCGTGTAGAACTGGAAGTCATAAATTGTATATTAGTAAATTCCTGGTACGATTTCTCTAAATCTAAAGCAATGTATTCTTCTGACCACCGATCTAAAACATATTCGAAACACCAATTTTGAGATCTACGTTTTCTACGCATCTTACGCCTTTCCACCAAATTTTCCCAAATATTTTCATCGTATTCTTCCACATTTGGTAATGATATACCTTCCATGCTAATGTACTAAAGAACAATTTATTGACCCCGTCTAGTGCGTGACCACGTGATGAACACCTGGCGCTACAACGTGAGAGAGATAGAGAGAAACTGATTTTCTGAAAACAGTTGTCGCGCGCGCAGAACTGCTGGTAGAAAAGTATTACATCATGAGAAAAAAAAATGCTGATGACCTTAGTACACGATCAAATAAACAAGATTTAATAGCTCTGAAAAAATAAAATAAAAAGATCGGGGGGGGGGGGGGGGGGGGGGGTTCCGTCTATTCCATTTGTATTCACCATGGGTGGAACTTCCAACATTCGGTTAGACAGTCATGCTTACATCTTAAATTTTGTAAAGATTGTTGAAAATTCATTATGGTATAAATCTGCTAGAGCCTGTGTGCAATCGGCGATACCCGAGGTGGGGAATCTTGACAGCTTTCGGCGGATTGCTAGATCGTTAGCCAAATACACAAATCCAGGGCGACTAATCATGATATATCTGTATGCTGAGGAGCTCAAGAAAATCATATCCGATCAAGCCCGAGATATCGAGATCATTCTACAAGAAAGTTTACAAGATGGGTTCATGGAAATGCTGCGTTTTAACAGTTTTCTTCATTAACAAATCATGGCTGGAAGTGAGAACACCGCTGAAAAAGCGCATAAACAAGCATTAGAATGCCTCGAGAAAAGACAAGACGATGTAGTGTTTCAAGTTGTTAAAAATTATCTGATATCGGGAGTGTTTTCAATGACCCTAGACGAATATACAGATCTACGGAAGCACGTGTTCAAGAACCTCTATATCGACGTGGGGTTGATGTTAATTCATGTCGTGGGGGAGGAAATCAAGAAACGCATGCCAGAAAAAAACCCACCGAGATTGAAAGTATCACAAAGGACTGGCTTCGAGAAGTGTACATAAAGTGTAAAGTACTTTAATCATGGCTGAAAGGGACACATTAGTTTTACATAATTATTTTTTTAATTTGCAGTTAATATTTGTCTATCTGAAAATGTCAAAAAACCATGAAAGCTTACAATGGAAATATCCAGGACAAAACAGAAAAAAACATTTGTCGGACAGTGTATTGAGGAGGTAGAAAACTTACCAACATTTCAATATGTGAAATATTATCTTCGTTCAGAATTATTTCCAATGACCCTCGACCAATATTCGTGGATATACAACCATTTAATCGATAACCGTATCCACACCACGGCCTTTGTTTTGATTAATTTAATGGGGAGGAATTAAAGAGAACGATGCCAGAGCATACACCAGGGATTGAGACCCTCCGAGTGCAGTATCTTCACGACATGTAGATCAAAATAGAGAAAAAGCGCAAGCTTTAATCTGGACAACAGTGACGTGCATCTGTTACCTGAAGAAGACCGAAAAAGTATCTGGATGACTGTAGCCGCCGATAGATATCGATTCCAAAGAAGAATCTAGAGTGTTGAGAACATTTTAAAACCTATCTTAGAAAAACTTTTTTTTTAAATTGCTGTACGTGACATGAATAAAAATTGTTTAAAAACATAGATTGTGTTTGTTGAGTCTCAGAGGAAGGGTTTATTTTATTGCTCAGGAGAAAAATCCTAAAGGTGGATTGAAAATCAGATAGACCAGGGCGTTTTCTATTGTATTACAAGTTATTAGTCATTTTTATAGGTGTACATGTCCGAGAAATTAGTACTTTAAGTCCCTGTGTTAGTGGATTTCACCCTGTCTCGAACTCTTTGATCTTTGTTTCGTTGAAGACTATGCGACTTGAAAAATAAAACCAAAGTTAAATGAATTCGCCACCTCAAAATCTATCAGATAGAATCCACAATTCAAAGAAATTGGATGTGTATAGAAAATGAAAAAAAAAAACTCCTCTAGAAAGCACATATCTGTCATTTTGACGGTCGCCATCTTGGCTTCGTCTCCGAAGCGAGGGATGTTTTCGAGGAGGTCCGCGCTCTCGTTATATAGCGACTTTATCGCCAGTTCACCTCATTGGTGATGCAGTAACAACATTCAATATTTTGAAGAAGATTTTGAGAAGAATAATGTCGACGAACAGGAGGATCTTTGCCACCTTGCCGGGAATCAGATACCGGCTGCAGCTCGTTACCAAGCGGAACAATGGTGGGGACTGGGAAGTCACGCGATTCCACCAGGGAATTGGCGCAGTTTAGTCCTCTAGATAGCCTGGAGAATATGGAGCTGGTCAACCATGTGCGGCGACATTACGAGCGCCCTGGACGGCGTCGCACTCGCTATAGGACAGCTCGCATGTCCACCACCCCCAGCCAACCCGGACCCTCGGAACAGCCCTCACCATCAGTACTGGAGGGGTACTCCCCGTCATCGATGTCGCCGCAGCCACCCACTAGTCCGAATCAAGTGGTCTCCCAAACACCGACACCCCCCGTCAAGACCTCGGGCACCGTCGCCTGTCATTCGGGTCCTGTCACTCCACGCAACACCGGCATCAGCAGGACCCCCGACAGATCATGACACCGTCGTTCGCGGGTGGGCAGACCGAGTGTCATCTATCTGATTTACCTGCCCCATCTGCCTGCAAGACGCCAAACACTCGCAGCTAGAGTGTAGCCATTGTAAACAACGGGCGGTGTGCTTCGAGTGTGTAATCCAGTTGGGAGGGAGGGCGATACAGACGGTGCCCCCTCTGCAGATTCATTGGGGTGTAAAAGACACAGAACAGAGCAAAATCCCCGGCGCTTTTAAGGGCCAGCCACATCTTTTGAAAAGATGCTGTCTATGACAATGATTGAGAAACGTACAAAAACTAACACCAGAAGCATTTTATTTCCCAAACACATAATTATGATATAATGATAATATATACTTGTTTATCATACCTGCAAGCAAAATCATGAATAAACTGTCTGTAATGAGTCCAATTTCCTCCGGCTAAGCCACATCCAATCTTATAAGGGAAGGCTAAAGTCTTGTGCGACAAACTTCCCAATTCACGTAAACATTGTTGAAACCATCGTTCTCGTTGTTCGGATGTATTGATAGCGGGGAATACGCAGAGTTTCTATTCCATAATCCCATTGGGCTAAGAAACAAGTCGCATCAGGATCGCTAGTATTTGATAAGATACGTAAAGTGCCAAGAATTCCTTGATCGGGTTATATGGCTAGATTTCTATGGCCTAAGGGTTGTCGAGTAGCACAGAGATTCGCCCAAGGAAATTTGTTGGCAATACTTTGACTTAACCCAGGGCTCGAAATTAACATATGCCCGTCAGTCTGTGACTAGTTAAAAGTATTGCGGACTGACTGACATTTGTTTTAGTCAGTCCAATTTTCTAAGCATCGTTTTTGAAAATATACTTATGAAATTTTATACATACATTTGCTATGCTTCGACAAGTAAATGTCAGACGAATCCGATTCGTAAATATAAATCCCACATTTAAGCGTTACAATATTCTCTGAGGCATATTGAGTTTAATTTCATTTTAACATTAACGAAATATGTTTAATTATTGCTGGAAAACTCTGTTGGACTAGTAAAATTTTCTGTGGACTGGTTGAAATTATACCCCATCAGTCTGACTGGACTGTTAGCTTCAAGCCCTGTAACCCATGAGGATTTACCGTTAAACAATTACATTGGTGGGGTAAATAACCTTTGTTTTCAGTTCTGTTAAACCAAAATGCAAATGGCATCTTATCTAGGGCAAAGGGGAGGAAATAGTATGAATCTCAAACCGAACACTCCCATGCACAAGACTACTCCGGTTGAGGATGACTGTGGGTTTGATACACACCGTGTGCACCAGTTTCATCATGTTTGAAGGACACGTTATCCTTTATAGGTAAATGACAAGTTAATGGCTTAATTAATTTGTCACACACTCTGGCGTCATATCCCAAATGCATCGGTGTATCTGAAAAATACCAGATTGTTGGCCTATGTACGAATTAATATTCCTTACAAAACCTTAAGATATTGGGTCGTACGTGAACAGATTCGTGGACTGAGTCTTTTATTATAGCTGCTCTTAACACACCCACATTTTTAGTCTGCCCCAAGGATGCCTAATTTCCGTACACAGAACTTCATGTGCGTTGATAATTTCAGCTGGAGTGGATATATGCTCATTTGATCATACACGAATTTGACAACGAACGCGTAAATAGTATGCCTCACCTTTGACGAAATTTAAAATTAAACGAATGGAACTGAAATTTCCGCTATACGGCAAATGTGCGCCTTTGTTTTTAAATTGCATATTGTAAATTGTGTTTGCCAACTTAGGTAAAACCTTACATCAATTGTGTTAGCCAACTTAGGTGAAACCTTACATCTTCATGTCTTAACTTAACACGGAAAAATAATTTTGACTGATTGATCCCCTTCAGGGAACCTTTTATCAGAATGCCAGTCTGGCAGCTTGTAATACGATACTTCCGGTGCTGATTTGTGTACAAGTAATGTTATTGAGGGAGAGGGTCTAACGGTGATGGAACAAAATTCTGCATTATTGGGGGAATTCTATTTAGAAATGATACACTGTGACATACATTCTGTGAGGAAATTATCTTTATGTTATATTAGTTGATTAAGGCTTTATAATGCTTAATTACGCCCTGTAAATGTTACATGACGGTGATGTCAGGATAACTTTCTAATGGCCGCTTAATGATAAAAAAGACATGCACATTCACGCCACTTATCATGTTCCGGATCATTGTAATGGTACCTCTCATGTGACTTCCTTAGTTTGTACAATGTATGGACATGTTAGTAGATTAATTGAACGGAATAATGCAATGCATGTCGGCGAATAAAATAGGAATTACAACTTCTCTGTTAATAATATATCTACAAATATTTAGTGTGAGCTACAGGGGTTGCTCTGGCTTTAAAAATTCTGTCGCCAGAAAAATCGCCAGCTGCAATTTTTTGTCGCCAATTTGTAGAAAGTGGAGCCAGCTAAAGTGCCAGAAAAAACACCATAATTTATGACCATTTTTGATGTGTCAATGTATTGACTTGCGAGTTGTTTTATATATCTACTGATATGTGTGTATTTGCTTCTCTTATCTATGTTTTACTGTATTTATTCCCATTATAGTAAGACAGTGAACAATTTTCATAATTTATTATAATAAATATCATAAACGTTTATAATATCAAGCACTAGAATATCATCACGCACTGTTTGTATTAACTAAGGCAGAGTCTATCACTGAGTGTTACATCAAGATCCTCCGAGCCTTGGTAGATGCCCACTTGTCAAATGCAGTTCCATAGTCCAAAGGCTCAGTAAAGAGGCTCAAACGCATAAGGTTTTCCAGTGTTTTAATGCACAGCTTGTTTCTCAGGTCGGTTTTTATAATGTTCATTTTTGAGAAACCTCTTTCGCAATCAACGGTGCTGACAGGTGCAACAAGAAGTCTCTCAGCAGCTACAGCAAGGGCAGGGTAGGTAGACTTGGACCTTATGCTAAGCTGAAGCAAGTCCCTAACACCTAAGTAAACATGGGGGTTCTTGGCAACTTGGATCTTAGCATAACCCTGAAAATTAACTAGTTCAGCTTCCACGTCAGACTTTGAACCTACACCACAAGAAGATAGATAGTCGGACACTACAGAAGAAGCCTCAGAAAGAACAGAACTATCAGACTGTGAGTAAAACGATGGGTCAAACAACTGAGTTAGAGCCCTTAACACTGTAGCATCTCCCTCCTCTGTAAACCTAGACCTAAGGTTGTCAATCACTAAACCTACAAACTGGGAACAGGCTGAAGAAGCCTCTGACCTCTGCTGGGCACTGTCCCTGATATTGTGATCCTTAAACTCAAAAGTGCACAAACCAACTGAATCAACTTCTGGGGTTTCAGGGACTTGGTTAAGAAACTGAGAAAGATTGCCACCTGATCCAGATCTGAGACCTTCCAAAACCTCAACAGTAGACAGAAGGAGGGGGTTCACCTCTGTGAAGTCAATATCAGACCTCTGATAGGACTTGCACAGAATCGCCAAATGCCTAAGAACATCAGCCAGGTAGTGTGCCGTGTACAAGAACTTATAAGTGGTGATAGGTTTATGCATAGCAAGAGCCTTAGCAGAGTTTTCCTCAAGAAATACACTGACTAGGGAAGAGTAATTGTCAACAACTGCCTGCACACTACCTTCAAAAGTTAGCCACCTAGTATGAAAGACCTGCTGCAGACGGGTTTTAGAATCCTTAAGGACTGCTTGGATACCCTCAAGCCTGGACATGTTCTTGGGAGAATAGGCAAAGTACTTATACATACTGTTAATGACATCCTGAAATTTTACCAAATACCTCACCTTGTCTGCAGCATTTCCTGTACCAAGAGCTAACCTGTGGGCAATACAGTGAGTAGCCAACAAACCACTAGTCACCTCCCTAAGCCTAGTCACAACACCACTCTTACAACCTACCATAACTGAAGCACCATCTGTTGAAACACCAACCAACTTGTCAAGAGGCAAACCATAAGACTCGAGCATACTTACAAGTACAGTGAAAATGGATTCTGCATTTGCAGTTGACAACTGTCTAATACCAAGAAACCGAGTAATAGGCTGAACCCTACCACCTACACTAGCCAAGTACCTAATATAAACCATTAGATTCTGATGAACAGAGACATCTGTACTCTCATCTAGCATAATGCTGAACACTCCAGAGTTCTGAACCTGACCTAACAACTGATCTACCACTACCTCTGCCATAGACTGCTGAAATTCCTTTGTGGTGCGAGTATGATGTGTGGTTGTCCACTTTGAGGTCTTTCAGTTGAGTTGCACCCTGAAATAGAGGAATGTTCCAAAAGTCTGTTGCAAGGATAAATAAAGAGCAATATTATACTGTCCATGTATTCATATTGATATTATTATTAACAAAACACAAGTAATGCCACAATAAAGGCAAGTCAATTATGGACATCCCATTGAAGTCTAATTACCGGGTAATTTGCTATGGCATAGTGAAAATGTCACAATTCAAAATTGTATTATTGTACTCTAATATAAATACCTGTGTGATACAAAGTTGGTGGAGTTCAGGCACAATAGTGTTAGCAATGTCATGTTGTGCTGCAAACATTACATTGGTCATGGCAGATACGATGGCATTCTTGCTCTTGGACAATGCTGCAACCTTTGCCTTGTCCATATCCCTTGTCTGTTTGCTTACTGTCGCTGCAAAGGTGTGGCTGTTATCACCTGAAAAATCAAAACATTGAAATAAAGACACTACAGTGGCGGATCCAGAGAGGGTATTTCCTGGGGATCGGACACCCCCCCCCCCTTGTCAGAAAACTTAGTTAAAATAAGGTTAAAGTGGCATTTAAAGGTGGAACACCCCCCTTTCAAAACCAAAATTAGTAGTGGACCCCCCTTTAAAAAATCCCTGGGTCCGTCCCTGAGTTGTATATTTTTATACCAATTACATGTATATACATTTCGCCACCCCCCCCCTCCCGATTCACTAGTAATTTTCCAAATCATAATATTGTCACCATGTATATATACACAACGTAATTCTCTAAAATTACATGTTGAACAATAGTAACCTAACAAAAATATTATATATATGGCCAAATATTGAATAAAAGAAACGTTTTCTTATTAACTCTATGATAAATGTCGTACAAATTTCCGAAGTTGTATGGTCCGAGTTTCGGCAATTTTTTTCCACATCGTAAATAACAGTGTTAAATCATAGCAAGTACGTATTCATGAGGCTGTACAACATATTTCATTTGTCTTTTTTAATCGATGTTGTTCACTGCACGAATTCAAATGATAGTTGTTCACGTGTCCCGATCAGACTTTCAGAATTAAGATCATCGGTGATCTTCTGTAAATTTCTGCATTTTATTATCACATTCCCTTGCTAGAAGTTTAAAAGAAATACGAGACTATCAAATTCCTCTGAGTATTTCGTTGTTTTACGCTCTTTAAAACGTGACTTTAAAATATATATATATATATATATATATATATTGGCTATATATATACATTACGTCAGTTTTGAAATTTCCCTCGCGCGCAGGAGTATTTGTAGAGGCCTACAGCAGATTTCCTATTTATATATACTAATAATCTTATCGCTGTTTTTTTTTTGGGGGGGGGGGGGTGCATGCAAATCTTTTCAAGCTTGTAATTGTAGGAGGTTAGATACTTTAAAGCAAATTTGTACGACCAGTTTAGAAAAAATATATTATAAAAATATACAATCTATACATATAGATATTTATATAAAAAGAAGTTTCCTACCTTTTCTCGATTCGTGCTTAGTGACACTTTCTTTCTTTATAATATCGCATCCAGTTGTGAAAACGTTCACTACTTGGGCACTAATGCACAAGTCACAAAACATTAGTGTAAGCTTCACGTCATAACGTAACCACGGACGGCCAAATTTCCAAGCGTCCATGAATTTCCGAGAACTTGGTGTCTTAGGTGTTGCACATTCACTGATTTTTGAATGAACGGGTGTCTTAGAAGGTGTTGCACATTCTCTGATTTTTTAATGCACTGGTGTAGTTGGTTCCGGATCACTGGAATTTGATCGAAAGCCGAATGCCGTTAACTTCTGCACTTTTGATTTTGTCGGAGTTGAAAATTCTAACTTGCGCTTACCCATGTTTAGCAAAATGTATGTGACCGTTACGATGTATGTACATGGTATCAAGTGATCTTTTTATTTTGTTTGGGATAAGTATCGGAATATCAAATACATATTCTGTCTCTTTCAACTTTCTCAAACTCAGTTGCGCTTGGCTATCGGCTTCAAATGACGAACAAAAATACCTTTATTTTCATTCGCTTTATTAAAATCCTTCACAGATCTGAGCAAGTAAATTACTTAATCGCCAACGACTGTGTTATCACAACTATTAAATTGATAATTACGAGTCACCATCTCGTGGTCTTTAATCCAATTATCGATTGTTTGTAACTTACCTGATCTGTCAATCAGCACCTGTTAGCAGACTGCGCTAGTTTACAGATACTTTACCTGCGTTTAAATCTAGCAGCACGTGCTTCCGATATGCGGTCAATTTTGATATATGCCAATTTCAATATACAAAACCTTGTCGCCAAAAATATCGCCAGCGGCCGATTTTTGTCGCCAGATCAAATAAAAAATCGCAATTGGCGACATTGGCGAAGCCCAGCGCGATCCCTGAGCTATTTTGATTTTGGAAATAGCTTATCACACATTCTGAGGAACATATATAAATATGAAGCAAATAAAAGAATATAGGAATTTTCTATCAGGGTCCATAGTTTTAATACAAATAACACTGTCTTGCCTGCTCCATTAATTTTTTAGGTTTCCTGGTTGTCTCTACCCAGCTTTGAAAATACACTTTAAAACTTATTTTTATCAAACATTTTTGTTTATATTAGATATTTGAGACATGCTTAATGAGAAAATCATATTAGTTTTGATGGAAATAGCCTAAATTTTTGTAGGTCTTCCGTAGGTCTTCAATTACCTATTGGTCTTCAAGTAGGCAGGCCGTTCCTGGGTAAATTTTGGTGATCCACTGCGACCGCCGTCGTGCCTTAACAACTGAAAATTTTCCAACTTTTTGTTGACTGTCTTTCTTGTTCTTTCCAATGTTTTACACGGATGTATATTTAATTGCTGTTATAAAAGTTAGAAATTCATTGCAAAATTAAGGATTATCTCCCTCATGCATAGCTCTTATCCTTGGACGAATTTGGCTCCACTTTTTTTTTGGCACGCTGTATTTGGCTATAATTAGCTCTTAAACTTCATAGTTATTTTGGATTTCAAACATTTCGGTTGAACATCACTGAAGAGACATTATTTGTCGAAATGCACATCTGGTGCATCAAAATTGGTACCGTATCAGTTTTACTTGATGCATCTTTGGGACAAGGCGGACATAAATTCTAAACTTGATAACTCCTGAACACTTGTAACCTTAGGGGCGGGGAAAATTGACTAATGTCCTCTGCATATCTGTAATATTCTAAATGCATATTCTTATATAACATGAAGGTCTCTATCCATATTGTAAATTTCTAAATTCACGAGGGCGGGGCCAAACGTTTATGTATAAATATAAAGATCTTATTTAAACGGATTTATTCTAAAGAAATTGGTAGTCCTTTCCCTAAATTGTAATTTTATGACCCCAGTGAGTAAAGGTTT
Source organism: Ostrea edulis (assembly GCF_947568905.1). NCBI lineage: Eukaryota > Metazoa > Mollusca > Bivalvia > Ostreida > Ostreidae > Ostrea > Ostrea edulis. The sequence goes on from NC_079171.1 coordinate 26,271,598, forward strand.
TTGGTTCCAGTGTGGGGCCAAAATTATTCCAGTGATCTTTGTCTTTATGATTTGAAATACTTCTTTATGTTAGCTGATCACACAGCATATAAACTAAATGTATATTTAGGATAAGCAGAAAAGAATTTACCAAAAGTGTGATTTCACATCCCCAGGGTTTTGAACCTAGGATGTGTCCCAATTAGTTATATCGTGTTAATGGTACACAGGATAAGTTATATAAATAGTGTTGGTGCTGCATTCTAATGTAATTCTAAACGGGGTTATTATGATTACTGGTAACACGTAAGCAATGCAAAACAAATGTCTTAAAATATAAGAGATTATGTTACATGCAGCACAATGAAACTTTTATCAAAACATCCAGACATTTTACCACGATCCATGAAATGGCGCGAAGCTAAATAATTCAGCACAAAATCCGTGCATTGAGACATATTTAAAAATATGTCACATAGAAAAATTCAATGTTAACAATTACACCCGTGACGGATTCGTGTCGTTTTTGGATTTTCGTCATCGTTTTGATTATCTCTATTTTGTTGATTTCCATCATTATTTACAGGCGGTGGTCGGAAATATCGCCGATCTTTGAATAATTTTAAACGACTTTTATTTACAGACCACCATAATTCCACATGATCATTACAGCGTCGCAACCCAGATGAATGGTTTTGGTTTACCCTAATCATATACATTTGCTGTGTCCAGGTGTCCCTGTTTGCCAATATCTATTTTGTATTGCTTCTAGGAGTTATGAGACTGATCACTGTTCGCTATCTTCATCTTATAGGAGTTATGAGACTGATCACTGTTCGCTATTTTCACCTTTATAGGAGTAATGAGAATGATCACTGTTCGCTATCTTCACCTTCCATGATAAGGGCCGTCCCATTTAGGTTTGTGTTTCTTTCCCGGTGTACGTTTTATAACTTAATCTTGGATGTCGTGACTTCGAACCGCACTCGTGCCATGACCGGGTCAAATCCAAGACTTAAACATAGGTACGTAATACATAATTGTCTTCTTTAGGAAGGCTTTGTATTGGTAACACGAGGCTAATGTTGTGGTAGGTAAGCAGATGCCTGTATTTCTATCTTTCACGGATTCAATGCCCAGTTCACCAAGTCCTGTATCATTTGAACCATGGAAAACCCTACTAAACTCTCTTGATTTAGAATATCTCTAAGAGCGTTAGATATGTTGCCAGAAGTCGTCAACTGAGTTGATTTCCAGAAGCGACGGGATGTCACTCGTTCCATTAAAAAAATATTACTCTCTAAAATGAGGTTCTCGAATCACTAGTGTTCATGTTTTTAAAAAAGTGATAAACAAAGTCCCGAAGTAGTCTTTGATATGGGCGGATACCAGTGAGTATAGAGTTCAGTACTAACAGTGTTGTAATGGGCGGATACCGGTGAGTATAGAGTTCAGTACTAACAGTGTTGTAATGGGCGGATACCAGTGAGTATAGAGTTCAGTACTAACAGTGTTGTAATGGGCGGATACCAGTGAGTATAGAGTTCAGTACTAACAGTGTTGTAATGGGCGGATACCAGTGAGTATAGAGTTCAGTACTAACAGTGTTGTAATGGGCGGATACCAGTGAGTATAGAGTTCAGTACTAACAGTGTTGTAATAATTTTTGCTGCACTGCTTTACTTCTCTTTCTCTCATCATGTAGATTTTCTCAAAGTTATGTTCTTATTCGTTTCCACTCAAACGAACATAAATAATTTATAAAATAAATAACAACACGTATGTTGTTACAGAATCGCTCTCGCAAGTGTAGTTAAATGAATCAAAATATACAATTTTAATTTCTCGTCGAAACTCGTATCTACAAAGACAAAAACACAAATAATAATCAATAAAAAAGGATCATCCCCAACAATGTATTTCACAATTTGACAGAGTTATCTCCCGTTAAATTTACTGTCCTATCCATCTTATCGATATCGTAATGAGTTATTATGTAACATGTACTGTCATATCATCTCTTGTCAAATCCCGCTGTGGTACAACTTAAAAATTCTTATCGCGCTGTGTGTGTTTATCTATGGTTAACATGTGTTACAATTAATATCTTGTCTGTTTTCGCTTTATCAACATTTTCTTGTTAGGCACGAACCATTTGATTTTCGGAGAGGGGCTGGGTTTTGTACCTTAGTCAGATTTTTTTTATTCTACTATAGTTTATACAAGAAAATTTTGTTTGCAAAATTATTTTTTTCTATGGAAAAAAAGAGCACACAAAGCAAGATTATTTTTTCAACAAAAAGCAGGACAAGAAATCCAGCACCCACCCCTCCCAAAATTAAATGCTCCGTGTCTTAATAATATCCTTCTCATTCTATTCGAATTTGCTCTTGGCATTTGTTAAAGTCAACAAGTTATTATAAACTTTACGATTTTTATTATACAATGATAAATAAAACAAATTACAAAAATAAATATATATACAACATATACTAAAATTATCTGTACAATAAGGATAATCCGGTATCGGGTTGCAAAAAGGGGTTCGGAAAATAACGCAGTGGAAGAAAGATGTCATACAAGCTCTCTGGTTTGCATAAAGAAATAAAAATTCATGAACGCTCCTCAAAATGAGTGTCACAACGCAGTGACCGGTGTCATGAACCTTTATACCTGTCCTGAAGAAGCACTTTTCATGCAACATAATTTGGAAATGTGAAACAGTTGAAAATGTTTGAATTTAAATGAACAAAGACAAAACTAATCTAAACTCCTAATAAGACCTATTAATTTATCCTTCTTTCTTAATCGAGTTTTTATGTTCTTGCGCACGAGGAGTTCTTTCAATTCCGACTCCGTCATGTTTTCTAAGTCTAACGTGTCATGTTGATCAGACATCGGCTTAGACTTTGAAATATTCACTTCTGATATTTCTTTTAAAATATTTGATCGCTTATCTGATCTGTTTCAGAAAATTCATCTTCCCAATATATTTGATTGCGATTTTCATAGGCCCTTTTTTCTCTGTCACAATTTTCATCTTGAAGAGTTTCTATTCTCTTTCTAACTTTGAGAGCATCTACAGCAGCATCTATTTTGTTCGTCTTTTTCTGGTGAATCAATTTAATTTTATCATTCACCTTTTCGACCACTGAAATTCGACAGACTTCCGTAAGTTTTTATAAACCAAGGGATATGAAAAACGAAAACATGCATATACGGAGTCAGCGTGGAATAACCCCTCCTCTGTGACCCTAAAGATAAAAACAAATTTGCCCAGGCTTTACATTTGTCGAAAAGCTGTTCAGTGTTTGAAAACGTATGTGCTTCATGACAAATATACCGATATAATGAATAAAAGTCATTCCAAAGTTTGACAATTTTGTCATGAGTGTCATGGTGTATAAGAAAACACAGTTTCTCGGGCAATTTATTAAATAATGTTTTATAATCGGAACCTGTAAGCGATGTCCAATCCAATTCCCCATTTGAACCCTTTTGAATCCAGATGTTGAAAGAAACCCCACATCGTCTACTTGTCTGTACAAGTTCATCTACGTTATTGGAGTTTTGTTTGTTAAGCTTATTCAAGTCATCTAATCTCTTAACATCATCGATTAGATTTCGAAGCAAAACATCCCCTATTCTTAATAGAAGATGGAGTTCATCTGGAATTATATTGCAGGGCTCAATATCCAATAATGGGGCAAACTTTGACCCGAAATGTTTTTTCGCCGAACCCTGGCGCAAGTTTTCCACGGTCCTAGACATTTCCTGGGAGTGATAATAATCCGAAGGCCTGTCCAAATTCTGTCGTTCATCTTTGTGAACTCGACACCAAGGACAAGCATAGTTTCCAGTGGAACCTCCCAGTCCTAAAACTAACTGAATGAATTTCATATCTCCCCCAAAAATTATTTCTAGCTCAACAACCTTCTCATTCAATGTAACTTTTCGCATTGAGCACATGTCATTTATCTCCTGAAAAATAGGGAGACATGTTTTGTTTATCATATCATAATTTTCACAACAACTTAATATTCCAATAACCCTTTGTCTACTGACACTGATGAGCATTCATCTATAATAGAGTACGAAATTACCAAAAAATTGGATATTCTGCTCACTTTTGTGCCACCCCCGGAAATTTTCAACTGAAGTTTATCAGGAATATCTCTTTGCTGTTTTTGAAACAACATTTCTAAATCAGCTTTCAAGCTTATATATGCTCCGGGTACATTGCCAGGGGCACGTTGTATATGAAAAATCTCATTCAAATCCGACCGACTTTGGCAAATAAGATATTTTTGGGCAGGTCGTGACAATGATACGTAAGTTCGTGGTAGGCAGCGTTGCTAATTCCAAATTTGTCCATAATTAAAATTATTTCCCTTAACTTTTGCTTATATGTGGGATCTAATTCATCGTACCTAGTACTGCCTTTTGATGTTGATAAATCAACATTAACCTTGTTTGTTTCGGACTGAAAGGTGATGGATATGGAGAGAAGACCAAATGACTCAGCAAACCAGAGAGCTTTTTCAGACTTTTTCTTAATTTCACGGATAGTACGGTGTTTAACCAATGCAGACATGAAATCAAAGTTTGACTTTGTTTTGCAAGTGACAGTTTTTGATTCTAATAATTTAACGTAATTCAAAAGTTTTTCATTTTTGTCCTAAGAACTGTGAAGTGTGTTTTCTAAATCAATGGTTTGTTTTTTGAGAGTGTTTCCCCTTTCTACTTCGGACTGAAGCAAGCCATTACAGTTCTTCGCATCTGCTTTCTAATTTCAAATTTTCCTTTTCAAAGTTTTGAAGGTGAAAATTTAGATCTCTCACTCCCAAAAGCTCATTCTTAAAAAATTGCAACTTTGAAAATTTGAGAACTGTATTGCTCACGTTTTCTTCCATTGCGATATTTTGTCCGAAGAGCTAGATCTACCTTTTTACATAAAACAAAAAATCGTTTTTCAATGCGATCAGAATGTATAAGCTGGTATGCATGAATTTGTGAATTTATAATATCAACGTAAGAAAAATTTGGAAAATTAGATTTAGAATTCTCGACTTCTTTAAGAAACAAGCTACTAATGTGAAGAGTGAGACACAGTTCTGGATGTTCTGCAAAAGTCTTTGAAAGATGTGGAGATTGTGATCCTGTCTGTAGTTTGTATTCAAATTTCGCAATTTCCGGAATGTCCAAATTGTCTGACATTTTTACTGAATTTGAATGTCAGAACAGTAACTGGAGTGTAAGTATCAAATAAAGTTTCATTATGGAAAACCTTTTACAGCACAAGTCCATCAACAGCTGATAAAACTATCAGTCTTTCCACGGGCGAGCAAACAACCTGGATCTGTCCATTCCTCTGTACAAATGTCTTTTTCATTCTTAATTTCGGCTGAAGTCGGACGGGAAAATTCAGTTGAACGCCCCTGCCAGCTTTGTTGATGCAATAAAACCAATGGTCGGTCAATGGCAATTTCTTGAAATCTGCCTTGTGGAACAAATTTTCGGTTTCCGTCTGGAAACAGTATCTGTAAATGTCCAGATCAAATTGTAGTACTGTTTTGTTGTTTCTGGACTTAGTCGTCCTTGGATGGCTGACTCGAAGTTTACCGCGGCAGACTTCAAACGGTCATTGGCGATTTCAGTTGGAATGAAACTGTTAATGACTGCTGTTGGTAAATTCACTTCTGGCTCCCAAGTAGATTCTTCCTTGTGGTAATTCTCCCACTTTACCAAATACTGTACATCCTAAAAGGTAATTAAATAATGTGGGAATAAATATAATGCGTAACATAAATTTTATGATACATGTTTCTTTGTGCCTCAAATTAGGGACCAGATAAGCGGATTGTGAATGCTAACTTGCTATCAAATTGCAAAGGGACGTCACCATTCAGCTTGCAGGAGGCGCCTGGTTTTTTTTTTATATATAATAAAAAATATTTTGATGCTTAGTTTTAGGGGAAAAAACAATTTGGCTCAGAATAGAATAATCTGAATCAAGATTTTCCCCATATAACGTAGTGTTAAATGAAAAAAATATTTTGTCACAGCGCATAAAAAAGTTTTTTTTTAAATCGCGCGCTACGAGCGAATACAATATTCCGTCTCGACAAAAAAACCAAGCCCCCTCTCCCTTCAAGGTCAATGGTCCGTCTCTAAATACAACATCTTAAAAAATAAAAACAATTATAAAAGAAATATTTAATTCTTATTTTCTTCTCGCGAATATACTTTATTACATAAGCCTAACAATCTATATGTGTGATTTATCAGAAAGTTGGAGACAAAAAACTGATAAAGGAAAGCGTGTTGATTAAATTTAACAATTTGCATGTTGGTGTTAAAGGGACTGGTTCACGATTTTTGATCAAAATATTTTTCATTTTTGATGTTAAACATTAAAAATATAACTCATTTAATGTTGACAGCCAGAATGTTGACCTTCTGAATGCAAGAATGAAAGCAATATTTTAGCCTTAAATCTGTGTTATGTAAACAAAGACTCGAATCTTTATGTAAACAAACAAACAAGTGAAATATTGATTTTGTAATATAATTCATCTTAATTTTGCATAATCACAAATTTTAACTTTTAGATGACACATTTTACTCCCAAAGTGCTTGTAATGTGAAAGATATTATAAACTTAGATCGATATCCATTTCTTTTGAAAATTTCGTAAACAATAGCATACAGCAGTCTTTGTTTACAAAACAGATAATAAACTCTCTAAAATGAGCTTCTATGATGATGTATAACCTTAATTTTCATTTGAAATCTTTCAAACACATTAGACAGTAGATTTTGATCATTAAAAGTGAAAAACAAAATTTTGGGTAAAATCGTGAATCAGTCCCTTTAATTTTCGATCGACATCATTAATCTTTCTCACTGACAAATTGAACTTCTTTTGAAAACCATTTAAAAGGACGTCGCATCTTAAAAAGCTTTAAAAGGATAATATATATAATTATTTAACAATAATAAAGAAAATAATAGATTAACTAATTAATAAATAATTAATTTTTGGTTTGACTTTATATTACCGACTACTTTGATTTTCAAAATTACATATCTAATGAGGACTTCTTATAAAAACAAATATGTAACCATATATTACAGTATTAGTTTAAAATATCTCGTCCACTCAGCTAATTTTCTACTGTTATCTGGAGGTACATATTTGCTTTAAGGATATAGAGACTTTCGCAAACATAAAAATGCATTATTTGGAAGCAGTTTTATTTGCAGATTGGCAAGTTTTTCAAATGGTGATCTTAGGGTGCCATATACATGCCATTTTATAGGAAAGGGTGGGATAACAGCAGAAAACGTTGATAAAACTTTGACAAGGAGATTAGACGATCTTCGACCAGATATCGTTTTCGTCCACATAGGTGGAAATGACATTTCAAGTGAGAGCGAGCCAGTGTGTATATACAGAAACATATGTGAACTAATAGATACAATATATAGTTTTGGTACCAAGACAGTCTTTATAGGCGAGATATGCAGACGAGGGCACTTCAAGAAATCGCCATCATTAACTGTGGAATCATTGGACAAACACAGAAACAGCATTAACAAGAAGTTGAAGAAACAATACGGTCCTAATTTCATTTCTTTTCCGGACATTAATTTTCCTCAAGATTACGACCTTGACCTTGTACACTTTTCACAGACAGGACAAAGGAAATATTTCTACGCAATTCGAAGAATACTTTGCTCAGTTTGAATGGTTCCTACAATTTGTGTCGCACTACAATTACTGATTTATTTATGGATATTGAGTGAACGTTTGTTTTAGTTACATGTACAGTGAAGAAAAGTTATTGTATATTGTCACTTATATATATATATATTAAAAAGGGAATATCTTCTTCTTTGTGTGTCAATCTTGGATTAGATTAAAGTTAAAATGCAGACTTGAACCCTAAAGCTAACTTACTTCATCAAGTAAAATTACAAGTACAAAAATGAAACGAATCTGCTAATATACTTATGAATATAAGCTAAAACTTAAACAGATATAAACCACGAAAATACTTTGCCAACTGATAGGAAAATTCACGATACACTGTTATATGGACAAAAATACAGTATTTTTTCCGAACTATATTACACTTAAAAGCTAATATTGGTTTAAATGATACGTTTTGAACATGAATCTCGGCATATCATCTACGCATTCGGGGAAACATTTTGTTCAATATTATAGAAAATGGAAGGATACTGTAAGTTGCCAATGAACAATGTTTAGAGCCTATTGAAAAATGATATGTGGCAATTAAAAAATAATATACAATGTGAAACTGGTTCTTTCTTATTTACAGGTTGACTGTGTTCTCTAATACAACCTTCTCTTACGTACTTAACTAAGTCAGAGTCACAAGGATTGTATAATCCCGACATATTATGTGCCCAAGTAATAGCATAAGTAGCCTCTTCAATCTTTGAAGAGGACTTGAACGTTTTTGCAAGATAAGTCAGATATATTGCAACATGGACATCAGTAGCTGGTAAATAATTAATATTCGGTGTAAATGTCTTGCACCACTTGGGAGAAATTGTTGAAGGCATACCTATATTTCTTTGTTGTATTTTCTGCTTTCGACTTCAGGCAGTAGTTGGGTAAGGACTCGGCGAGTTCCAAAAGAGATGGATCCTGGGCGCTGTTAAACAGAGATGTCCACCTACCAACCGAAAATATTTCTGCAAAACGTACAAAGTGAATAACAATTTAAAATATCAATCAAATCAGTTCAATTCAGTGTGTATCAGGGCCAAATCTCTGCAATACACAACTCGTAAAACTTTCGTTTGGGTAAAATTTCATGTACACGTACATGAGTATCTAAAACCAAGAAAACTATAATCCAGCGTCTGCAGTACAATAGCATACCAGGACCTTAAACAATAATAAGAATTTTTTTATCAATATTACTCATAATTCATCTGCAGTACCACTGTACCAGGTCCATTAATTTCTATATGCACACCAGGAACACTATCCACTGCAATGTACATATCACAAACAACATAAGAACAAGCACGCCTAATGATCACCATGCGTAACAACATTCGATGATTATTATACATCACAACCCACTGGCATCAAGTCTTATTACTAATACTGGTGATAAAAACCTGTCCGAACCAAAAACCGTGTTTTTGTTTTGACCCTGTACATAGCTTCCAGACACATCTTTGAACTCTAAAATATCTATGACATATTCATGAGTGGCACATTTGTCTTTATATATGTAAGGCCAAAAAGAAGCCGATTTCCACTTTGGCACCACTAATGTTCCTACAGCTTTGCTACTTATGAGATACTTTACAGTTTTTACAACTAAGAAAATAGGCGGAACGAACCAATTATTTTCTAACTCCCACTTTTGCGTAAACGAATCGACAGCTTCTGTGCCTGGGTTCCAAAAAAGCGAATTAAATCTATGCAATTTTTTGTTTTTTGCACTAGCAAATCTATCAATAGTATGTGGACCATATAAAGAGTCAATAAACTCGAAAAATTCATGAGACACACCCCAGTCTTCATAATCAACAAGTTTACTTAAATAATCAGCTTTTTTATTTTTGTCTCTAGGGATCCACTGAATATCGATAGAAATGCTATGCTTCCTGCAGAATGAAAATATATTGAGAGCTATTTCTTGTAAATCTCTTTTCATACTACCAGACTGCAAAATATGTGAACCATTTGACACATCTTTTAAACACCATTTTATCAAATGATACTAAGGCTAATTATATTGCCCTCATTTCTCTCCATGTTGAACTTCTGTTCATTTCATGTTCATTCCACATCTGGTGGAAAAACTGTTGGTCTAATCCCACTGTATATGCTCCAGCGCCTACAGCGCTAGTATCTGAATACACTAGTGTACTCGGTCTCTCTGTAATCTTAATTTTTAGGTCACCTGAATTCATTCAGGTGACCTATTGCTATCTGTTTTTGTCCGTCGTCGTGCGTTAACATTTGAACATTTTCAGCTTCTTCTCTGAAACCCCTGAACCAATTTTGGCATATAGCATCTGTGGGTGGAGGGGAACAAAAATTGTGAAATTCGTGGTCCCTGCTCCCCTGGGGCCTGAGGGGTGGGGCAAAAACCATCAAAATGAGTGTAATTTTAAAAAATCTTCTTTACTCCTGGACATCAAGAAGCCAAACTGTGGGCATACTTATAATGAGCGTTGAGCCCTCTACCAAAATTGTGAAATTCATGGCCCCTGGGGCAGGGGTTCTTGTGTTAGGGTGGGGCTCTATTGGTCATATAGTGAAAATGTAGAAATTCTTTGAAAATCTTCTTCTCTGTCTCTGGGTACTAAGTAGACAAACTAATAGCATGGTAATGATGAGCAAGGATGCCTCTTAATACCTCCCCCCCTCCCCCCGCAACAAGTTGTGGGTGGGTATACTGGAATCGGGTTGTCCGTCTGTCTGTCCGTCCGTAGACGCAATGGTTTCCGGGCTCTAAAGCATTGTCCTTTCCACCTACCGTCACCATATCATATATCTGGACTACCCATGGGATGAAGATGTTCCTTATCGATTTTGGGGTCAAAAGGTCAAACGTAAAGCACACTGGACATCGAAGTAGTAATATGGTTTCCGGGCTCTATAAAGTGTTATCCTTTCCACCTACAGTCACCATATCATACATATGGACTACCCCTAGGATGAAGATGTTCCCTATCGATTTTGGGGTCAAAAGGTCAAAGGTTAAGCGCACTGGACATTGAAGTAGCAATATGGTTTCCGGTCTCTAAAGCGTTATCCTTTCCACCTACAGTCACCATATCATACATATGGACTACCCATGGGATGAAGATGTTCCCTATTGATTTTGGGGTTAAAAGGTCAAAGGTCATGCGCACTGGGCATCGAAGTAGCAACACTCAGAAAAGAGGTAGTTTATACCTATTACCAACACCCTTTGGGAGATTGGGGTAAGCGGGGGGGGTATTCTTAGTGAGAATTGCTCACAGTACCTCTTGTTAAAAATTGTGAAATTTATGGTCCCTGGATCAGGGGTTCTGGTGATAGGGTGGGGCTCTATAAGTCATATAGTGAAAATGCATTATTTCTTTGAAATTCTTCTTCTCTGTCCTTGGGTATTAAGTAGACAAACCAATAGCATGGTTATGATGATCAAGGATGCTTCTTTCAAAACTGAAATTTATGGCCCCTGGGTCAGGGGTTCTGGTGCAAAGGCGGGGCTGACCACATAGCTATTCAATGTTTCTTCCATCCAAAAGTACAATTTTTTTATGTTCTTATTCGTTCCACTCAAACGAACATAAATAATTTATAAAATAAACACAAACACGTATAATAGGATGTGAAGCGCTCTGATAGTGCAGTTTAATTATTTCGAAAGACGAAGAGCGATATAGAAAATAATTTGAATATGAAACTTTAAATACCTAAATTTTTGGTAACTGATAGTTTATCATTAATGTTTTCTCTCACATAGCCATCCTTAACTTTTTCTGACCGCCACCGCCCATGCTTTTTAAACAATCTGTCACTAATACCAGCTGCTGCAGCTGATGTTGCCCCGCCCGACCGTAGGCTATGAAGACCAAACTTGCTCTTGTCTAACCCTATTTCTCCAAAAGCGTCCAAAACGATTTCTCGTGCCCTCGTATAAGACAGAGGACGATTATCTCTCCTAATCTTATATGTATTAGTATTTTTACAAAATGTCAAAGATCTGAATAAATATTCGAGGAACTAACTTCAACATCCAACAATTTAATGTATTCTTCTAAAGTATGAACAGGACAAGTATCACCATGAGTTCTAGCAATACACAACTCATGCCCTTCTTTATAAACATCCGTCTTACTTTTGACAATGTTTATTCTCATGCAAACATTATCAAATGACAAATCGCTAAGTTTAATATTTACCAGCTCAGAAAATCTTAGGAACCCTGCAAAACCTAACAAACACATACATAAAGTGCGCATTTTATACAAATTGTTCGATTTGTATCTCCTAGCCAATAATTTCAAATGATCTGGTGTAATTGGTTCTTTCTTCACAACAGGCTTGGAAGTCTCTCTTATCGCACCCTCCTTTGTTAACTTCACTAACGCAGATTCACATGGATCTTTTAGTCCTGCTAACTGATGGGCCCAACTTATAGAATGTGTAGCTAGTTGAATTTTGTTTGATGATTTGTAATCTTTAGCGATAGAAATTAAATATAGAGCCACATGTTCATCCGCTGCGGGTAGTGCAGAAATAGACGGCAGAAAAGTGCCGCACCATCGACAGAAAGCATTGAATGCGTACCTGTATTGACTCGATGTATTGCCTGCTCTTGATTTAAGACAGAAAGTTGGTAAAAGGTCCCGTAGCTGTTGTAATCGCTGATCTTCAATCCTTACACTATCGGACCACCTTCCCGTTTTAAATATATCTGAAAAATGTATATAACGGAATACAAAAATTAATTTTTAAAACTAGAAAAGTTCTACATATGGTGCACCAGGATCCTTAATCAACTGCAATACACCAAATACATATACATAGATGTATTAGGACCAAATATCATCTGCAATACATCTAACCAATAAAACAATTTGGTGAAAAAATTCCAAGCTCATCTGCAATACACCCAAAAACATATCTACATTTCTATACCGAACCCATCATGAATTCGTCAACAGAAACTTGAGCATTCCTTGCATCCAACTTAATTGCCAGTATTCCAGAAGTAAAATATTTAGACCCAAACAAACATGTTTTGTTGTTACCCTGAATAAGTATGTCTGTACATTCATTAAACAACAAAGCATCTTTAACATACCATCTATATATCGTATCTTTATCAAAGATAAACGGTCAAAAAACGGCAGAGGGCCAGTTTGGAACAATTAAGACCCCAAAAGCTTTGCAGACAATTAGATGTTTAATAGCTCGGACGACCAAGTAAATTGGGGGTACTAACCAATTGTTTTCGTGTTCCCAGTTTTGGGTAAAACAGTCGATGGCTTCTGAGCCAGGATTCCAAAATTTTGAATTATACCGTTCCAGCTTGCAGTTATTATAATTTGCAAATCTGTCAACAGTAAAAGGCCCAAACAAGCTGTTAACAAAGTCAAAAAACGTTACGGTAACACCCCAATCATCATGATCTATGATATTGCTCAGAAAATCAGCTTTCTCATTTTCTAGTCTGGAAATCCATTGAATGTCAATTGAAATTTTTTGCTCTACACACATCTTGAAAATATTATAAGCAAGGGATTGTAAATGATGTTTCATACTACCCGACTTAACAATTTTTACGCAACTCTGATTATCAGTGAACCATTTTACTTCTTTGTTCACCAAACTATCTTTAAAGGAAGCTAAAGCTAACTCAATCGCTCTAAGCTCTCTCCACGTAGAGCTCATACTCCTCTCAAACTCTTTCCACATTAAGTGAAACGTTTTTGAATCAGCTTCAACCGTGTAAGCTCCTGAAGCGGAACTACTTGCGTCAGAGTAAATAATGACACTTTTCTTAATCGGCGTGTGTAAATATCGTGTTTTTTCTGAATGTATACATTGTAGCCAAAAATTACATTCATTTAGAACCTCATTCTTATGCGTAAATACAATATTTTCGTCCCATGACTTTCTAAATGCTATCTCTATAGAAGAGAATCTTGTCATAATGCTACATATGTTACCCATAACTGGTGACATTGACATTATTTTTCCCACAACTCTCGCCAATTGTCTCGCCGTCACTTTAGGAAAACACTTCACCAATTGCTGTAAAGAAGCAATTGTGTCGTCAAGACGTCTTTTGGGCACTGAAATAGAAAAAGACTTTGAATCCCACAAAATTCCTAACCATTCTAAATTCTGAGTTGGATAAAATACTGATTTTTCAATATTGATAAGTAGCCCAAATTCTGATAAACTACTTTTGATGAATTCAGAAACTGACAAACATTCGTGTTTAGATGATGCGAATACGAAACCGTCATCTAGGTAAAGAACTATTTTAATTCCCCTTTTTCTCCAGAATTTAACAATAGGTCTTAGACATTTCGTAAAAATAAATGGAGCGGATGACAAACCAAACGGAAGCACGGTATAACAATAAAACTTGTCATTCCATGAGAACCCGAGATATGTTTGGAAACTATCAGATATATCTATATGATGGTAACCGGATTTAAGATCAAATTTTAAGCAATAACAATCTTTTTCAAAATAATCGATGGCTGTTTTCCAATCTTCAAACTTTATTTTTTCATATCTCACATAATTATTCAGTCTACTCAAATCTAGTATCAATCTCTTTTTCGACCCGTTTTCTGCTACGCTGAGAGGACTTACAATATATGGTTTGTTTGTAACTTCTACGACACAACCCGCCTTAATTAACTGAGATATTTCTGATGTGACAAAATCAGCGTTAATTTGTGCATATTTATTATTTCTAAAATTCATAGACGGTGGTATGGAGATAAAAGGAATTTCATAACCAGAATGTACTATTTTCAAAATATATTGAAAAGCCCCTATTTCCTCCCATTTACTGTAATGCCTTTTTAGACTATGTTTTATACCGCATTCCGTTTTACTCTTTTCAACAACACAAGTCAAACAACCTGTATACTTATCATTGACTTTGAGTGGCCTTTCCCTTTGGGCAGTTGGACTTCCAGTGCCCTGTTGCGAAACAGTTGAAACAAACGTCGTACGGCATAGGCTGTCTCCTTGACTGCTTGTTTCTGCCCTGGCCGTAGAGAAATGGCTGTTGTTGCTGCTGTTGAAACGCAGGAAAGGGTTGAAAAGTATTAGAAGCCCCAGGAAAAGCCAATTGAGCTGGAGATCCCGCTGCTGCTGGTGTTTTTTGCGTCCCATAAGGCTGAAATCTCTTGTTCTGCTTTTGGTGTCTGAGGGCCCTGTTTTCTGCACTGCGGATCTTCTTTTCATCATCAGAGTTGTCTGCGATTTCGTTACACTGATATTCGTTGACGGTTTTCCACCCTGCAGGAGACGAGTCTGCTATGCGTATATGCTTCTGACGAGTTTTCAGTTTTTTTACTTAGGTCGGAAATAATGCTCAATGACTCCGAATATTTCAAATCAAAGGCTCTCGACTCTAATTTCTCTAAGCCCTCTAGTAACTCAGCATTAAACTCAAATTGAATTCGGTTACCTTCGGACTTGATCTTGTGCAGAGAATTTTCTTTTAGCTTCTTTGAAATCGACTCTGACTGCTCGGCTTTTAATTGTCCCGAGAAAGTTTTAAATTGGGACTGTATAACTCCCGTAAATAATTTGACAATATCTGAGACTTCCAGTGTAGAATTCCCTCCTGTGTTTTCTTTTGTCAATCTATCAGTATCTAAAGTCAGCTCGTCACCCGAATCGCCCATATTACGTGTCATAGAGAGAGTAAAAAAGACGTGTTATCTGCACTTAAAAGAGCCTTCGAATGGCTATAAATCTTTTCGCGCTAACAGCGGTCAGTTAAAACCCGTGCTATGAATATTTAAATGTCACCTGACAAGGTGACCAGCATTACAACCAATAGATTACAGGTATAAATAAACACGAACACGTGTTATTCCACCTTTAATAAATACATATATTTAAACACAAACCTAATTCAAACATTGGAAGGTTGTTACATGATACTCAGGTGACCTATAAGGCCCCTGGGCCTCTTGTTCTTCCATTGTAATTTCTGATATTCTGTAACCAAAATTTTAATTCTTTCATCGTGTTAACAGAAAACTTGAAATGTAGTAAACTGTCCCATGAAGGTTTTAAAACAATTTCCATATAGCAATATCTTGTCATCAATCTGCAAACATTACCCATAACTGAATGCAATGACATTATTTTGCCGACCACTCTGGCCAGTGCCCTAGCTCACACTTTAGGTAAATCTGAAAGAAACTGAACAATGTTTGCCTCAATGTCTTGAATTCTTCTTTCTGGAATAGAAATATTAAATGCTTCCGAGTTCCATCTGATACCCAACCAATCTAAATCTTGCACTGGACTGAAAATAGATTTTTCATGATTTATTAAAAATCCTGCCTTATCTAAGGATGACTTGATGAAACTGGAAATTCTCTGACACTCTTCAAATGACTCTGACATGGCTATGCCATCATCTAAATAAAGAACAATCTTTATATTGTTAGAACGCCAATACTTGACCATAGCCCTTAAACATTTGGTGAATATATAAGGGGCTGTAGACAAACCAAACGGAAGAACTGTAAAACAGTAGTAATTATCTTTCCACTGAAAACCAAGGAACGTTTGACATTCCTTACAAATATCTATATGGTGGTAACTCGATTTCAAGTCAAACTTAATGCAGAAGCAATCTTTCTCAAAATATTCTAAAGCCACTTTATAATCTTCAAATTTTACTTTGTCTCTTTTCAAATATGAATTTAACACACTAAGATCTAAAATCAAACGCTTTTCTCTGTTTTCTGCGACACTCAAGGGGCTTACTACAAATGGTCTGAATGGTACCTGTATAACACAACCTGATTTAATTAAGTCTTCAATGCTTTCTGAAACAAAGGAAGTTATGTGAAGCAGATTTGTTATTCTTCAAGTGAATTCTAGGTGGGTTAGATGCAAAAGGAATGTTATACCCATTTTTAATAATTCTCAAAATATCATCGAAAGCACCTATCTTTTTCCAGAAATCATAATGATTGTGCAAACTATTCATCACTCCTGTATACGACTCATTTGAATCTCTTATCGATAAGAACTTGTGATGTTCCATCATTATCTCATTATCTGTTATCTGATCAAAACATATCTACAGGTAATATATACTTATCATCAATATCACTTTGAACTGGAGCCTGTACTGCTGGTGTATTGAATGTTGAGGGGACATCTTGTTTTCCAATGCCCTGTCTGGAAGCACTTGTAGCAGACGTCACTGGGCTGAGGTGTCCGTCTACTACCTGAGCGAAAGGGCTGGATAAACTGACTGGTGCCGGCTTGTTGTAGAGTGTTTGTCTGTTGCAATGCAAGCGCTTAAAGCTGAGCAGCAGAATCAGCAGCAGCAGATGGGACGGGTTTATTGTAGGGTTGGAAACGAGACTTCTTGTTTTGTTTACTGCTCCTGAGGGCTCTGTTCTCGGCGCTCCTGATCTTTTTCTCGTCATCCGAGTCATCGGCGATATCATTACATTGATACTCCTGTACCGTCTTCCACCCTGACGGGGAGCCGTCTGCAATTCTGATATACTTTTGTCCGGTTTTAAGCTTTTCATTAATTCTTTTAACAACTCTTTCATTGTGAGACGATAAATCTCTTAGCTTATCACGCTCTTCTAACAGTTCCTCGTTAAATAAATATTGTACCCTATTTCCCTCGTATATCAGCTTACCAGCTATGTTTTCTCTGAGTTTCTTAGAAAGTTGTTGAGCTGAGGATTTACTGTCTTCCTGAAGTTTCTCTGATAATTGCTGAAATTGGGTGGAAATCGCAGTTGACAATAGCTTGACTGCGTCAGTCAATGCAAACGAATTAGACGTGGACTGAGTTTTCTGATGACTTAGGAATTTCTCCCGGTGTCTCGTCAGTCATAAGAATATCGTCCTCGTTATCCATGAAGATAAATTTGTAGAAACGTCTGACTGTACTGAGAGAGAGCCTTCGAATGGCGTAAACTTTTACATACAGTAACGCGTGCGTGCTTTATTAGAATACCTGTAGAACAGGTATTCTATAAATACGGTAACCAATCAGATCGGCAGTCTACATAACAAACATCAGATAAACACGTGTTCGATAGATACACGTGTTGTGATAACTTCAATAAATACATTTATAATGGCCTTGTTGACATATACCCAGTAGAGAAGTAGAAGGTAATTTTTCAATAATACAGTAAACAGAACAAGATTACCATGAATCATTGAATATAAATTTCTAATGCTATCTACTTCTGTATTGAGTATTTATATTGTCAGTTTCAAATAAAACATCACAAGTAAATCAGATTTTCTCAATGTTTTTATCTATATTATTATATACTGAAATATGACATATTAAATTTCCGTCCCCGATAAACACTCCCCCTCGCCCTATCACAATAAAGAAAAAACGGAGCGGACCATTTCTGCCCCCGATAAACACCCCCCCTCGCCCTATCTCAGTAAAGAAAAAACGAAGTGGACCATTTCCGCCCCCGATAAACACTCCTTCCTTGCCCTATCACAATATAAAAAAACGGAGCGGACCATTTTCGCCCCCGATAAACACTCCCCCATCGCCCTATCAAAATTTTAAAAAAAACCCGGAGCGGACCATTTCCGCCCCCGATAAAAACTCCAGAGCCACTAGCAGTCGGGTCTTCACCTGAAAAGTAAATAACAATTTTAGAGACATGTTTTAAATGCAATAAATCAGTCAGTTATTTTCAAATATTTTCATTATCATTTACTTTCTCCTTCTCCTTGCAGTTCTTCATCCGATCTACTTGCCTCTTCCTCCAACCGCTTGGATCTGCTACTTCCAAGCGGTGGATTATGGCCCTCCCCTCCTCAGTCCTGGACACTCGGTCCACCACCTTGTGATCTGTTATGACTGTGCAGTCGTCTACAAAAATTGATGTTGTGTTAATCTCAGCACACTTGACATATTCATTGAAGACAAGTTTTATTTCAACGTGTATGCTAAATTCCTTACTGGCTATCAAATCACACCATAATGCTTCAATGACGCCACCCTCTCCCTCAGTAAACGTCCATCGTCCATGGCTTGGTATTTGGACAGTTTGGCATGTTGAAATTGATGGCTGGAAAATGTCATATAACTGTGTATAAAATCATCCCTGATGAAATGTAACATGCACATAACTGGGGGAAAAACTATCAATAAATGCATACCACATTCTCTTCCTCCTCTTCTATCTCCTCGATGAGGGGACCCCGTTCTTCTGTTGGGTTGTCTTCTATCATCTTATGCCAAAAACAATATGATATTAATCATATGAAAGAAAATCCTTGCTACGGTTTATGCAAATACCAAACAAAAATATGCATACCAGTTGATCTCTGTTCCTCATGACAGTTTTTATGGCTCTCGTGACCTTCACCGCGTCCGCCTTCCTCTGGGTGATGATATAAAAACTATCCTGAGTGGCGGACCGGTGATTCATCTGAGCTGCCAACTTTTCCTTTGAAAGGGGGAACCTGTCTCCGACCTGTAAAAGAGGGTAGAAATGTTCCATTTCTTTACCTATGCATTCATAGTTCCATTCTTACGTTTTTGATCAAATTACTTTAAAATGTACCGATGTGGCGGTCCCCTGCCTCATCTTCGTTCCCGAGATGTCCTTCTCGAGACCAGCCGCCTTCCAGATTGATTTGATGGCCTGGTCCATGGTTGATGTCGTCATTGGTCCGGGCGATGGTGTTCTGCTGGGGAAAGTCACGAAGACAGGTGCAGAGTCTTCCTCCAGGGAGCTGTTGTACCCAGGCAACCTGGCTCTCCCCTTCAGGAATCCCTGCACCTGCCTCCAGAGACGATCCTCCAGCACCAGGGTCACTGGCGAGATCTGACCAGTCTTGTGGGCTGCGATCTAAAAGATAATCCAACACTGATTATACTCTTGTGTCTTTCACATTGATAAAGGTGACGTTTTATTTGTGTCATGGAAGGAAGACTTACCACACACACACGGCAGTCCCCCTGCAGCTCGGCATTCTTCAAATGCCGCAGCTTAAAGTTGACGAGGGCCCCACCCTCTGACCGTTGTCAATAATAATGTTGAGGACGAGGAAGTTCCGGACCAACACCAACTCCCTCTCCAGCAC
Source organism: Ostrea edulis (assembly GCF_947568905.1). Lineage (NCBI taxonomy): Eukaryota > Metazoa > Mollusca > Bivalvia > Ostreida > Ostreidae > Ostrea > Ostrea edulis. Next base: position 26,291,441 of record NC_079171.1, read on the forward strand.
GACTTCCTGTAATGGCTTTTGAAAGTCCTCCACGATCCGTTCCGCCTGTTGGTATATCTCAGACTCCTGGAATCGCTGGCTGTCCTCCGGCTCTATCCTTTGCTCTGTAAATAAACAATACATTAAAGATAATGGGAGATAAACTACTACTCTACCAATTACCAAAGGGTAGTATTTAATGTACCATCGTCAGTGACTCTTTTAGCGACACGCCGCTTGTTGATCGAGGTCTGTAACGACCTCGCTCATCTCTGCAAGCGTGCGGCCACCTGTGTGTAGGGCCTGATTTCCAGCTCATTCACGTCCATCAGGTACTCATACAAGTCTCTGAGGGACCCTATGAAAATTAAGAAAGCAAATTCTAGGAAAATGTCACTAAAGGTTCAGATTCATAATTCCAATACAATATCTCAGATTGTGTATTCATAATAGTTTACCAATATAACTTCTTATTGTCCCTGGTGCATATTTATCCGTTGCCCAGGAAAACCACAGGTTTCGTACGCGGACCACATCCACAACAGAGGCGACTGCCAGGGTAGGGTCCAGATGTCGCCAAACGTTCAGCACTTGTTGACAGTGCTGATCCGCTACCCTGGACTCCCTGTTCCGCTCCAGGGACATCTGCCATTCTTTAAAGGCAGAGATGTGCTTCACTGCAAAGATACATGAGATATGATTTTAACATGGAATAGGTATAGGGTTATCGTATACACATGCAAAATCAGACTTACTGTCGTAAACAATCTTAGTTATCCCATTCCAGGGAGTGATCAGGCTTGCTACTCCTAGCTGCACTGGTCCCGAGGTGGAGGGCTCCTTGTTGGTGGTTTTAAAGAATTTATTATGACATGATAGTGAACAATAATCTAGAGTGGGGATCAAAGTAAATTAAGTCATTGCAAACCATCACTTACCTTCCGGTCACTTGGGACGACTGTGCAGTCATTACCACTGCATGCCTGGCCATCTTGTGCGTATGCACAAGATGCGTGTCCAGGCGAAGGAAGGCTTTTCCGCACTTGGGGCAGTCCTTTAGTCTGAAGAAGGAACAATGGATTTTGAAAAAGAAAATGAAAATTAATAGTACCTTTCGATGCATGAAGAATATGATTGTTCGGTTTTAATATGCCACTGGTTCTTACTTCGACTTGTTCTTCCTTGCCTCCACCCTGGACCTCTTGTGTACGGTCCAGAGATGGCGAGGAAGGTGGACAACCTCCACTCCACACTCCGGACAGGCGGTCCTGGTCCTCGGGCCGGCCACCTTCCTCTTCTTTGCAGGACTCTTTGATGTTATCGTCTGTAAATGAAAAACTCATTGAATTACAATCCACACATATTAATAGTTTATGGTAATAATTCTAACAAATCTTAGAAATGAAGTACGTTACCCTCTTCCTCTTCCCCCTCACTGGAGGAGACTTCCCCAGATTCTGGGAAAGGCGTGAAGATGGGTCGTCTTCCGCCTCCACCACTCAACTTCGAGAGGCTCGTCCTCCGAAGTCTGAAATAGTTGTAGTTGTTATTGAATATGTAATCTAGCAAGAGAACCAAGTGACTAGAAGCTCTAAGTTAAATACTTACATCCTCCTGGTCAGAGACCTGGGCTGCCTCTTCCTCGCCAGATGTCTGAAATAGTTATAGTTTTTATTGAATATGCAATCTAGCAAGAGAACGAAGTGACTAGAAGCTTTAAGTTAAATACTTACATCCTCCTGGTCAGAGACCTGGGCTGCCCCTACTGCTTCCTCGCGAGTGGTCTGAAATAGTTGTAGTTGTTATTGAATATGCAATCTAGCAAGAGAACCAAGTGACTAGAAGCTCTAAGTTAAATACTTACATCCTCCTGGTCAGAGACCTGGGCTGCCTCTTCCTCGCCAGATGTCTGAAATAGTTATAGTTTTTATTGAATATGCAATCTAGCAAGAGAACGAAGTGACTAGAAGCTTTAAGTTAAATACTTACATCCTCCTGGTCAGAGACCTGGGCTGCCCCTACTGCTTCCTCGCGAGTGGTCTGAAATAGTTGTAGTTGTTATTGAATATGCAATCTAGCAAGAGAACCAAGTGACTAGAAGCTCTAAGTTAACTACTTACATCCTCCTGGTCAGAGACCTGGGCTGCCTCTTCCTCGCCAGATGTCTGAAATAGTTATAGTTTTTATTGAATATGCAATCTAGCAAGAGAACGAAGTGACTAGAAGCTTTAAGTTAAATACTTACATCCTCCTGGTCAGAGACCTGGGCTGCCCCTACTGCTTCCTCGCGAGTGGTCTGAAATAGTTGTAGTTGTTATTGAATATGCAATCTAGCAAGAGAACGAAGTGACTAAAAGCTTTAAGTTAAATACTTACAATCTCATCTATCCTCTTGATACAGACTCGTAATTCCTTACGAGGGAAGTTTGGCAACTCGATGTTCGCTCCTCACTGAAATACAGGATCATAATGATAATATCAATCAATCAGTCAAAGTCAATCAGTAACTTGTATATTATTGGAAGCAGTGACGTCTTATTTTGTAAATGGCTCCGTACTTTGTTGACCGTAATCCTCCTTTTCGACGTATAGCTGAAATTAGGGCCCTTGGGTGGGGGTGACCGGGGTTTTAACCTCCACAGGTTGGGGTTATGGGGGTTCACTTCGTACCTGTCTAACGTCGGTATCTACAGAAAGGGGGATAACTTTATAAAAAATTCCAAAACGGATCTTGCCTGGTAAATAGAAAAAAATAATTATAAGGTAGTGTTACCTGAAAGTCAGAATTAAACGACACTTTTCGATAGAGTGAGTTGAACTCACCAGTGGTGAGTTCAACTACTCATCCCCCCTCCTCCATCTCCTCTTCTTCCTCCCTCGATACAACCTCCTCCCCCACCTTCTCTCCGTCGCCCATGTTGTCATCTGTAACATGAAATGATTTTAATGCTTACTGTAGATGGGTATCTGTCTGGGTTATCAGTATTTCGTGTATGTAGGCATCGGTACGATGGTACATGTATGCATTAACAATTATTTGGGTACCTGTTTGAAGGCATCTGTATATGGGTTTCTGAATGTGGATACCTTGATATTGACACCAAAATGTAGGTACCTTTATGCGTGCTTGCATATGTAAGGAGAATACCATATCCTTGATATTTATCTCTTGGCTAAACGGGGATGTCATTTCAAGAATACATACTGTATCATTACACAACAGTTTACTATGTACGTAAACTTCATACTGTACATTTGATAAATCCACTATAACGTTAATATTGTGGTTTTACATATTACCACTACTTCTGTATACATCGCATATTTTGCTATACAACGTAGATACACTGTACACTGTACTACACATACAAAACGTTACGCAGAGGTAACTTTACTACTACTCTATGAGCATAAAGTTCTACCCATATTTACTCATTACTTTGATAGAATATACTCACTACTGGTACATTATGATGTGTGAAACAATATTACATGTACAATATGCAAACTTGAGATTACTTTTACTATAAAGTTATAGGATAAGAGAAAATGACAAAGCTGTTTGCAATGCATTACGGTATTTACTAAATATATTGAATAAAGATGAACTTACCTCAGAAGTGAAGTGAAGACAATCTGGTTTATAAGAGAAATTAAGTGAAGTTTTCAATAGACAAAACACTGGGTGCCAACTATCTCTGTGCACGCCTTGCCTGCTACGCCCAAACTAACTCGCAACTGTTATTTCTAGTGAATATATATACAGGTATCTAAATTTAGACCTGGTGAACATCATTAACTTTACCTGTATGGAAACAAGTTAGGAATAAAATCATATACATCTAATTCTTTTATACAAGGTTAAAACTAGGGAAAGTAATTTGGACATAAAATGTGACAGGAAGTTACCTTAACCCTCCAGGGATAGGAACAGAGAGTCCCCTTGTTGTAGGAGTAGCTTATCTCCCTCACTGTTGGTATATCGCATATGGCAAAGAAGAATATCCTTGGCCGCCTATCCACCCAAACAGCTTTTGGCGTGGCATTGCTGTCCTTCCACCCATCGTTGATAAGGCGGCCAAGGCTATTGTCCTCTTCCGTCACATCTAGCCTGAATCATATTGATAGGCTTATAAAGGAAAAACATCATAAACAAAGTAACATATGGAATACTTCTTATAGTTTAAAATCTTAATTGTACGTATGAAGTGGTAAGTGAGACGTACCAGTAAGTTCGACCATCCAGGTCAAACTCAAACACATATGATCCATCTCCGGAATCCCTTTCGGTCAATCTCCCCCCTTTATTCTAGGAGGAAGTCTCATTTCCTAAAGTGCTCGACGGCAAACACGCCTCTTCCTAGAACAATAATGATTGGAATGTCAGAAGTCATAAATATATTCATATTTCGGACTAGTTCCTTGTTTTAAAAAAATTGTGACTCAATGCATACTTTTCAGAGAGCTAATCCATTGCTGTTTCAGCCTCTTCGTATCCTCCCCTTCCAGACACGCCTGGATCGCGACATCCATTGGATTCACTCTTACTATACATGTCTAATAAAATATAGCATTACAATATATTTGTGTATGTATATATGTATGTATGTATTGAAATCATGATTGTTTTGGGGTCAGGGGTCATCAGGCGTGGGGCCAATTTTTAAGAGTTTTCGGTCTAATTTTTTGTCACAATTAGTCGAGTGACATTATCGCAGGTGCAATTCATTTTTTCCACACAGAATTGGTCACAAACAATGCGAATAAAGAATAAGTAATGGTTTTCAGTCTAAATTCGTTGAAAAAATAAAATGCTCTTTAAGCAGAAATTAAAGGAAGCTATGTGAGATATGTCGCAATTACTTGAGTGACAATATCGCAGGTGCGATTTATTTTTACGACAAGCTATGGGATGCGAATAAAGAATAAGTAATGGTTTTCAGTCTACACTCCTTGAAAAAATAAGACTAAGTACTCGTAACATCCAAACAAGAGATTTCGTCCTGTTTCGCACTCCCATGTGAGCTGCCATATTTTATCGAACAAAGTCGCAATAATTGTTGTTGCAGAATTTATGGTTATTCAATACAATCATCTTATATTTAAAGAAGAAGTCCCAATATCTATCTGTATTTAAGCTGTGCTCTTTTGTAACAAGCACTTTAGGGCTGAAAATAGCAGTCTATTTCTGTGTAGTCGCGAATTATTTTTTCGACAAACTATGGGTTGCAAACAGTAGGTATAATGAATACTTAATGGATTTCGGTCAAAGTTCTTCGAAACAATAAAAGAAAGTACTCGTAACATCCGAAAGCGAGATGTCGTACTGTTTTGCACTCCCTTTTTGGCTGCCATATTTTAACGAACAGAGCCATAATAATTTTTGTTGCAGAATTTATGTTTGTTTAATGCAATCATCTCATATTTAAAGAAGAAGTCCCAATATATATCCGTATTTAAGCTGTACCCTCTTGTAACAAGCACTTTTGGTCTAAAAATGGCAGTCCAAAGTGGAATTCCAAAATCTCATTTCTGTAGTCGCGGATTATGTTTTCGACAAACTATGGGTTGCGAACAGTAGGTATAATGAATACTTAATAGTTTTCAGTCAAGGTCTTTGAAAAAATAAAAGAAAGTACTCGTAACATCCAAAAACAAGATGTCGTCCTGTTTCGCACTCCCTTTTTGGCTGCCATATTTATACTAACAGAGTCGTAAAAAAATTTGCAGAACTTATGTTTCTTTAATGCAATCATCTCATATTTAAAGAAGAAGTCTCAATATCTATCTGTATTTAATCTGTGCTCTCTTGTAACAAGCACTTTAGGGTTGAAAATGGCAAAGTCCAAGGTATTTTTTTTGAAAATCTGCATTTCTGTTGTCGCGAATTATTTTTTCGACAAACTAAGGGTTGGGAACAGTAGGTATTATGAATACTTAATGGTTTTCGATTTAAAGAGACACTACAGCTCATTTTGCGCAAAAATCATGAAATGACAATTTTCCCAGCACTTTCTCAATTTTTGTTGCATTTTTGAAAGTATGAACTTTGCGAAAATAACACTTATCTAAAGTTAAAAATTATCGTTTTAACGTAAATATTAATACTTTTTGATGGCCTATACACAAAATATCGAGTCTCTTCCTTTCGGTCTTCAGACGCATGCGCATAGACAGTAAACAGTGCAGCATGTCGTCCAGAGAGAGGAAGTGTAGTTGATAGATCTGGAATTTTGACAGATTCTGTGAGAAAAGAGGTAAAATTAGAATGAGATAAAACTCATACGTGAAATAAAATTTACCTTGGTATCAGTTTGACCGTTGGAAAACAAAGAGCTCGGAGAAACACATGTAACTCAGTGGCGGATCTAGGATTTCCGAAGAGGGGTGTGAAAGTCAAAAATTAGCCAAAGTAATCGGCCATTCTGGTGCAAAATTTGGATTTTCATTCACTATCTGTGGGGTAAAAAGGGAGGAGGATCCTGGCCCCCTAAATCTGCCATTGAGACTAGCTAGGAAGACACCACGTTTAAAAGTAAGTGCTATTTTTATCTGAACACGACACGTGTTAGTTGTAAAAACATCGGTCAGTGGGAACATGGAAGGTTTCTGTTGAAATAATGACCTTCCTGTTGAAATAATGATTTATAATTACTTATTACAAGGAGCAGGGAATAATCTTTTACTTGAAAGGTGAGTGTGGACCCCCTTGAAGGAGAATTTAAATAATTTCCTACATAACACCTTTGCTGTCATTCAAAACCACGTGATGTAAATAAGCATTCAAAAGTCCGAGTCAGCATGAAGAAACCTTTGAATTCCGAACGATCTTCAAAGCGCAGTTGAGAGTAAATTGATGCATCCCAATTGTTCAAAATTGTCAGTATCGATATGAAATTTATCATTTTATCAATACATGGTTTTAAAAACACTTTATTAAAATGTGGAAAATGAGCTGTAGTGTCTCTTTAAATTCCAAGAAAAAATAATAGTAAATATTCGTAAACTCCTAAAAGCAAAAATCGCCTCATTTGGTAGACCAAACTGCTGTCAAATCTTTACAAACAGAGTTGAAATTTTTTTGTGTAGAAAATCTATGTTTATTTAATGCAAGTACCTCATATTTAAGGGAAAAGTTCCGTTATCTATCTCTACTTAAGCTGTGCGCTCTTGTAACAGGCGATTTCAGTCTTTATGGTTTGAGCTTTCCTATTTGATATTTTAAGTAAAATTCGATTTGAGTACGAATTGAAGTACAGATGGATCTCTCCAGAAAATGTAGAAAATGTCAAGCTCAGCAATATGTTAATATAGCTAGTTTGAGCTTGACTTTTAACAATATCATTCAACACATTATATCTGCCTTTTGGAATCTATTTCCAGCAAATGAAATATTTAATATTTAACGTATGTTCTGACTTTATATTATTTATGACATTTTAAGGATAGAATTAAATATTGATATAAAATTCATATTTAAAAGGTCATGTTATAGGATCACACTATGGAGATACAAACTGACCATTGTCCATTATTCCATTCCTGTTCATTCCATACATAATGTTAGTGATGTAAAATACATTTATTATTCAAATTAAGTCAAAATGTACCTCCACTGTGGCGGACACACTTGAATTCACTAGCACTCTTCCATTATAGATATCCACCTTTAAGCAGTGTATCAAAGCATTGCAGCCGGACCGGTTGAACTTACTCTCGCCCTACATCTTGATGTCTACCTCACCCGACTTGTCACCAATGATGATGATCCTCCGTTTAGAGTTAGGAGTTTCAAGGACTTCTTTTATCTGTTTAATATAAATGGATGTTTAATATTAATGAATTTGAAGACAAATCATAATCAGGGTTGTAAATAACTCCATACCAAACCCCAAATGGGAGTGATATTTGACGTGAATGACAAACACTTGAAAATATTAGTGCCCGCATGGCCAATAGAAATTTTATCAGTACATGTACCATCTTAGAACCAGACCATCGTTTGAATCTTCTATTCACTTTCATCATCAGCAAAAAATGTTCTTAACCCTCAATTGCATCGCTATGACAGCCATGTCAAAACGCGAAAGAATACTACATATGTACATAGAACGCTGTATTGTGAATATGATATTGTCCAAAATACCCTGTTTAATGACAGGATTTTATTAAAGAGTTTTCCAATTACTATATGTTTATCAAGAGATGCCACTATTTTTTTTTTCATCTAGTTATTATTCTTCTTTTTTTCCTTGCCAATTTTGTGTAGAAGATTTCGCGGATTTGCTTCAAACTTTCAGGGCTAATGCATTACCATCTGAAGTTCAAACCGCCGTTTAAATTCTGGAAAATTTGCATCCGGTCGGAAATTATTTTCCCTTTCTCGATTTTCAGATGACCATTTTGTCTGTCCAAAAATGATAAATGCTAGAGTGCTGAAATTTTCAGTGATGCTAGACGACATGTTGTAGTTGTGCACCTGGGTTTTCAAAATTTCCGAAAGTGCCTAGTATGGAAGTTTGGTAGGGGTGGAAAATGGAGTTTTAAAAAGTGTCCAATTTTTTTCCACGTTTTAAATCAGAACTTCTTACTCGTAAATATTTTGTTTAGACAGATATAACAAAAGTTGTACAGTTTATTGAGATCTTTCGTGCCATGTAAAGAAATGGGCCCGTGGGCCTCATGGCTCTCCTGAACCATTGAATTTCTGTTACAACGATTAACTTTTTTCTCAGGAAACTTTTGATAAGACATGTAGAATAGAAGTTGTTCAGTTTTGCAAGATCTATCTGAGGATATAAAAATAGGCCTCCGGGCGTCATAGCTCGCATGAACAGTTGAAATTGTATCGCAATTAATAACATTAATAACTTTTTTCTCGAGAAACATTGAACAAAGGTTTTTCAGTTTCGCAAGCTTTAACTAACGATATTAAGAAATAGGCCTGCGGGTCTAATGGCTCACCTGAACAGTTGGATTATTGTTGCAATCTATAACATTTTTGTCAAGAAACTTTTAATAAGACTTATCGAACAAAAGTTGTTCTGTTTTGCACTATGTTTCGAATAACATCAAAAAAGGCGAACGGGCTTCATGGCTCGCCTGAACAGTATGATTAATGTCACAATCAATATTTGTTTTCTCGAGAGACTTTTGATAAGACATGTAGAACAAAAGTTGTTCAGTTTTGCGAGTTCTACCTATGATATCAAAACATAGGCCTCTGGGTGATATGACTTGCCTGATCAGTCGAATTTTT